>NW_016813612.1:805653-820321 GCF_001698545.2 Rhinopithecus bieti
TAATTTATTATAATATATTATAATATAACGTGGAAATAATTTTCCACGTTAAAATTATTTCATGTCACTGATACTTTAAAATCATATCCCTCTGCTGATATGGTGCTATTTTCACCCAATAACAAAGTTAAATTAATATGCAAATAATTGCATGCTGGGAAAGACAGAGGTACTAATAATAATCACATTGTCAGTGCACTCTGAATAAGAACTAAACTACCAAAAATTACTACTTCAGAGAAGAAACCAGTGTTGTTAATAATTATTCCCATTGAAAGAGAAAATTCCAGGGTGAATAATCTGTATTTATTCCAAATTGTCTTTGTGAGTCATTAAATCTTGCTCATGTGAATATAAGATATTATAAAAAGTAATTGAAGTTTAACATGTTGCCAACATTTTGTAGCTAATAGTCACGGAAATACAGATACCTGATACTGTGTTTTAAGGTGATTAATGCTTAGGAATAGCAAAGAACCATAAGTGTCAATTATATTTTTACTGGCATTTTATTGCTAAGGAAGGTTGTAAATGCCAATTCTGCTTTACTCTAGGAAGTAGAAATCGTACATTTATTAGAATTCCTTAACTGGATTTATGGTCAACAGATGGCACATGAATCATTCATAGGTATAATATGATAAACTGTAGCAAAACCTCCAACCTGGCTTTATTCACAGCTGGGAGTCTCATCCACGAAGACAGAACAGAGTGCTTGTCATAAGCTATAAATAAGAATTTAATTCAAAATCATCTAAAGATTAGAGCATTAGACTCAAATTTAATTATGTGACCAAGGCTAAAGAATGAGGTGATTTCTTGGTGATCTCTAAGAAGTCCTGTTCCCAGTTAGCACATGGTCACCTGATGCCAAATCAGTCTGCTATCGCTGGTGTTCCCGGGACCTTGAAGGTACAGATTTCTTTTGTGCAAGGACAACAGATACCTTTTGAACCTTCTCCAAGATGAATTTTTAAAATGCTTCCATCTGGTTTTCTATTTGATTTATGATCTAAACTGTATTTTTAAGTAAAGCATAGTAATCTAGGCTATCAATATATATGCTATTATCTATACTATTGTAACTGTGAGAGGCCATAATATGCCACCCCCAATACACCTTTTGACAGGAGGATTGTTGAGCTAAAGGCAAGAAAGAAGCACATACCTGAGAGCTCTCTGCCCTCCCTCTATTTGCCTTAAATCAGGACATAAATTTACAAAAACATAATATATCCCATCTCCCCTTTCTACCAGGAAGAACAAAAGCTAACCAATGAAAACTTTAGACCCTTATGGACCTGAAGATGGCACCAGAGGAATCTACATTAACAAACTTTAACTAACTAGCCTTTATTTGCCTTCCCACAAGTTGCAGCCCCTGAGACTCAAAGTCCATTTCCTTTGTTCTGTCACTTCTCTAAAAATTTACTGTTCTTTTTGAAGATGTTATATAAAGTGCAATTCAGAGTCACCTCTTTGATAATTACTCCTTCTCTAGGTATCTCCCATGTATGTATGAAATATGCACGTTAACAAATTTCTGTTTTTCCCTTATTAATCTGCTTTTTTGTTGTTGTTGCTGTTGTTGTTATTACAAGTGTCTGTTTCAACTAAGAACATATGAGTGTTAAGCAAAAAATTACTTTTTTCCCTACATATCTATAAATCCTCCCTATAATCCTAAATACTACAGAGAAAAGAAATTACATATGTAGACACAATTACAACTCACAATGTTATTATCTGCCTAATACAGTTTTTATGAAATCACATTGTAGTAATTATGAAGTCAAACAATGTGCATTAGTCACAATTTCTCCCCACTGATCCCAAATCTTTCAGCCACTTTCTGTCATTAAATTCTCCACCATTAGGTAGGCTGGAGGGAAATGGAATTCGAACTGGGGTAGTTTACTAATTTTCTTTTTATCTCTGGCAAATAAGTAGAGAAAAGTAGAAATGTATGATCAGTAGGAGCATTGAAAGGAGATGGGGGGCTTTGTCTTATGATCAGAGTTTAGGTTAACACACACACACACACACACACACACACATATGTAAGATGCTAGAGTTATTCTAACACAGTACAAAATGCTTCCTCAATCTCTTACCTCTTTCCCTGTTGTGAAATGAACTTCTTATCTATTTTATGAATTAGTTGAGGTAACAACAGTGGTGACAACTATAATAACAGTAGCAGTTATTATACTGAATGCTATCTACTGTTTTTTTTTTTTTTTTTTTAATTTAGTCTCTGCGGAGACTGTCAAAAACTGTCAATGCCAACTCTATTTCAAGTCATCACAGCAGGGTACTGGGAAAAGTTTTCAATTAGCAATAATTGTGCTTCAGATAAACCTCACTGGCTACAACAATTGCCACTGTGTGAAGCTCCATCTATTGTTAAGAGTAATGAACACACAGAAACCAGAAAACCTAGAAGAGACAGATGAATTACTGGACACATACACTCCCCCAAGACTAAACCAGTAAGAAACTGATTCCCTGAACAGGCTAACAACAAGGTCCAAAATTGGGTCAGTAATAAACAGCCTAACAACCAAAAAAAGCCTGGGACCTGATAGATTCACAGCCAAATTCTACCAGATGTACAAAGAAGAGTTGGTACCATTCCTACAGAAACCATTCCAAAAAATTGAGGAGGGACTCTTCCCAAACTCATTCTATTAGGCCAGCATCATCTTGATACCAAGACCTGAGAGACACACAACAAAAAAGGAAAACTTCATGCCAATATCTTTGTTGAATGTTGATGCAAAAATCCTCAACAAAACACTTGCAAATAGAATCCAGCAGCACAATAAAAAAGCTAACCCACCATGATCAAGTAGGCTTCATCCCCAAGATACAAGGTTGATTCAACATATGCAAATCAATAAATGTGATTCATCACATAAACAGAAGTAAAGACAAAAACCACATGATTATCTCAATAGACATAGAAAAGGCTTTCACTAAAATTCAATACCCTTTCATGTTAAAAACTCTCAATAAACTACTTATTGAAGGAACATACCTGAAAATAATAAGAACCATCTATGACAAACCCACAGCCAACATTATACTGAATGGACAAAAGCTGGAAACATTTTCCTTGAAAACCAGCACATGACAAGGATGCCTTCTCTCACCACTCATACTCAACACAGTATTAGAAGCCCTAGTCAGGGCGATCAAGCAATAGAAATAAATAAAGGGGATCAAAATAGGAAAAGAGGAGGTCAAACTACCTGTTTGCAGACAACATGATTCTATATCTAGAAAACCCCAGTCTCGGCCCCAGAACTCCTCCAGCCAATAAACAACTTCAGCAAAGTTTCAGGATACAAAATCAATGTAGAAAAATCACTAGCATTCCTACACACCAACAATAGCCAAACTGAGAGCCAAATCAAAAAGGCAAGTCCATTCATAATTGCCACACAAAGAATAAAATACCTAGGAACACAGCTAACCAGGGAGGTGAAAGATCTCTACAATGAGAATTACAAAACACTGCTCAAAGAAATCGGAGAAGATGCAAACAAATGAAAAAACATTCCATGCTCATGGATCGGAAAAATCAATATAATTAATATGGTCATACTGCCCAAAGCAATTTACAGATTCAACGCTATTTCTATCAAACTACCAATGACATTCTTCACAGAAATGGAAAACAACTATTTTAAAATTCATATGGAACCAAAAAAAGAGCCTGAATAGCCAGGGCAATCCTAAATAAAATGAACAAACCTGGAGGTATCATGTTGCTTGACTTCAAACTATACTACAAGGCTTCAGTAACCAAAACAGCATGATAGTGGTACAAAAACAGGTACATAGAACAATGAAACAGAATAGAGAGCCCAGAAAGAAGGCTGTACACCTACAACCATCTGATCTTCAAGAAAGTTGACAAAAATAAGCAATGGGGAAAAGACTTGCTATTCAATAAATGGTGCTGGGATAACTGGCTAGCCACATGCAGAAGATTGAAGCTGGACCCCCTCCTTACGCCATACACAAAAATCAACTCAAGATGGATTAAAGACTTAAATGTGGCCAGGTGTGGTGGCTCATACCTGTATTCCCAGCACTTCAGGAGGCCAAGGCAGGTGGATCACTTGAGGTCAGGAGTTTGAGACCAGCCTGGCCAACACAGCAAAACCCCATTTTTACAAAAAAAAAAAAAAAAAAAAAAAAAAGTCTGGTGTGGTGGCATGTGCCTGTAATCCCAGCTACTTGGTAGGTTGAGGCATGCCCAGGAGGTGGAAGTTGCAGTGAGCCGATATCATGCCACTGTATCTAAAAAAAAAAAGTTAACTGTGAAAACCAAAACTATAAAAACCCTGGAAGAAGACAACCTAGGCAATACCATTCTGGACATAGGAATAGGCAAAGATTTCATGGCAAAGACACCAAAAGAAATTGCAACAGAAGCAAAAATCAAGTGTGATCTAGTTAAACTTAAGAACTTCTGCACAGCAAAAGCAACTATCAGCAGAGTAAACAGACAACCTACAGAATAGGAAACAATTTACAAACTATGCATCTGACAAAGATCTAATATCCAGCATCTATAAAAAACTTAAACAAATTTATAAGAGAAAAACAAATAACCCCATTAAAAAGTGGGTAGAGGACATGAAAGGCACTTTTCAAAAGAAGACATACATGTAGCCAACAAGCATATGATAAAAAGTTCACTATCACTGATCATTAAAGAAATGCAAATAAAAACCGCAATGAGATACGATCTCATGCCAATCAGACTGGCTATTATAAAAAGTCAAAAAATAACAGATGCTGGCAAGGTTGCAGGGAAATTGGAACACTTATACACTGTTAGTGGGAGTGTAAATTAGTTCAATCATTGTGGAAAGCAGTATGTTAATACCTCAAAGAGCTAAAAGCAGAACTACCATTCAACCCAGCAATCTCATTACTGGGTATACACTCAGAGGAATATAAATCATTCTATCATAAAGACATGCATGCAAATGTTTATTGCAGCATTATTCACAATAGCAAAGACTTCAATCAACCTAAATGCCTATCAATGACAGACTGGATAAAGAAAATATGGTACATATGTACCGCGAAATACTATGCAGCCCTAAAGATGAATAAAATCCTGTCTTTTGCATGGATGGAGCTGGAGGCCATTATCTTTAGCAAACTAATCCAAGAACAGAAAACCAAATACCGCATGTTCTGACTTACAAATGGGTGCTAAGTGATAAAAACTTATGAACACAAAGAAGGAAACAACAGACACTGGGGTCTACTTGAGCAGAGAGGATGAGAGGAGGGACAGGAGCAGAAAGATAACTATTGGGTACTGGGCTTAATACCTGCATGACGAAATAATCTCTACAACAAACCCCCATGACAAACCTTCACATATATGCCAAACCTAAAATAAAAGTTTAAAAAAAGAGTAATTTACATTTACATATACTATCTGCCCCTAAATAACCCTGCCAGATAACTATGATTACATTATTTTAAGGTGAGAAAACTGAGGCTCAGAGAAATGACATAGCTTGTTCAGGCTCACATGCTTGGAGCTGCTGTATAACGTGAGTGAAGGGCCTTCTATCTCCTGTGTGCCCCTCTGGGTCCACTCTCCATTGTGCCCTCAGGTGGCTAATTTGGAGGGATCACATTGGTGGGCCCTTGGCCCTCTGATATTTGGTGGGTTCAGCCATTTGGAAACTCTGGCAGGTGATTAGAGGGAGAAAGTGACGTGGATTTTCAGAATCAGGGTACCATATTTCTTCTCCCTTGGTTCCCTCTCCAGAGGACTAATTACATTGCTTCAGCAAAGGTCACAGCACGTATGAGGGGCAACTCTCAGTCCTAGGTGTTCTCTTTATGCTTTCAGTAATCTCTCCCTTTCCTAACCCCACCGACTGAGGAAAATAATGGCTATAGGGTACTACACTATTATTTCGGGTTTCTTTAGAGCAGGCCCACACCTTTTTAAACAAAACTTTTGGTTTACCCCTCCTCACCTTATCCTAATTTGGGTGTACTATTTCCTGCTGGAACACTAACTGATATCTATGCTATTCACTATGACATGCTCTGAGGATATATAATCTATGCCTTTAAGAAGGCCGGGAGCGGTGGCTCAAGCCTGTAATCCCAGCACTTTGGGAGGCCGAGACGGGCGGATCACAAGGTCAGGAGATCGAGACCATCCTGGCTAACGCGGTGAAACCCCATCTCTACTAAAAAAAAAAAAAACAAAAAACTAGCCAGGCGAGGTGGCGGGCGCCTGTAGTCCCAGCTACTCAGGAGGCTGAGGCAGGAGAATGGCGTAAACCCGGGAGGCGGAGCTTGCAGTGAGCTGAGATCGCGCCACTGCACTTCAGCCTGGGCGACAGAGCGAGACTCCGTCTCAAAAAAAAAAAAAAAAAAAAAGAAGCTACCATTCTTGAAGTTGGAGCAGAAGCAAGAAAATATAGTGGTCATTCAGTTTTCAAGTGCATATTATCTGTAACCTGTTTTCTGGTAACCGTTGGAGAACCTCTCCTTTAATATCTTCAGTATTCTTGGTAAAACTCAGGGTGCCCTCCCTTGGCTTCCTAAGCTTCTGGGCTTAAGCCTGGCTGTTTTTAATAATTATTTGGCAATAGATACACTCTAAACAGCCAAGGAAATCCCTCTCCACTTATTGGACAGAGCCCTTCAGAAAGCCTAGTTCTGAGAAGCAAGAGAGAAGACAGAATAGGCTGGGGTGTACTTACCTTGAGATCTTGGAGTAACCACCTGTTTGCCCTAGCTACAGGGACAGAAGCTCAGGGGCAACCACCCACATCATCTTGCTAATGGCCTTTCCCTGGCCCAAGATTACAGGGACTTGAATATTCACTTTCAAAATGTATATTTCATTGCAACCACAAAAGGAACAATTGGTTTCAACTGATATCAAACATATACAATTATGTAGAAATCTATATTATTTTGCTAAATTTGAAATATTTTTCATTTAAATTTTCTGATTGTCAATTTTATGTGTGAACTTGGCTAGGCTACAGTCCCCAGGTATTCGTTAATCTAGGTGTCGCTGCGAAGGTATTTTGTGGGTGTGATTAAAACCTATAATCAGTTTATTTTAAGTAAGAGGACTTACCCTAGATAATCCGAAAAAGCCTGATTAAGTCAGTGGAAGTTCATGCCTGAGGGTTCCAGCCTGCCCTTCCTGATGACCTGCCTCATGGATTATGATCAAGCCTAGTCAGTCCCCAAAATTACATAAGCCAATTCCTTGTAATAAATCTCCCAATATATATCTCCTACAGGTGTTCTATCTGACCCCGACCAATAAAAATATCTACTAGGAAGATCAAAGAGTTGAGATTTTAAATATATTCTTAATTGCTATAATTAACTAAAAAAATAAAGCTGTACTGACTCAAGAGTGGAAATGACACAGCAAATCATTAAGTAGCTCCAAATAGGCAGAATGCAGAGTTTAAATTGAGAAAAATCACACTTAGTTCTATAAAATGCTTTATTTTTTCTTTTAATGCAATTCAGAGTTATATGACTACCAGAAAATGGTCTTAAGGAATGTATATAAAATCATCCAAATCAGTACACTTGGAGGCTTTGGGGATCTACGGAAACGTACATAAAAAAATTCAATTGGGTCACAATATTAATCAGTTTAATACTAACATGTTCACAAATGCACTTCATGCATTTGTGAAAATTTATGGAAAGACATGGAGAAAAAATTATAAAGAATTATTGGCCGGGGCGGGCGGTGGCTCCAGCCTGTTAATCCCGCACTTTGGGAGGGCCCGAGAACGGGCAGAATGAGTCAGGAGATCGAAAGCCCCATCCGCATGGCTAAACACGGTGAAAACCCCCGTCCCTCCTACTAAAAAATACAAAAAAATTAAGCTGGGGCAAAAAAAGAGGTGGCGGGCGGCCTGTAGTGCCCAGCTTAACTCGGGAGGCCCTGAGGGGCAGGAGAATGGCGTGAAACCCAGGAGGCGAGCCTTGCAGTGAGGCTGAGATCTGGCCACTGCACTCCCCAGCCTGGGGGGCCAGAGGCAGACTCCTTGTCTCAAAAAAAAAAAAAAAAAAAAAAAAAAAAAAAAGAATTTATACTGCTCTACTACTTGTACATTAAATACTTTATCAAACTATTACTCAATGCCTGTCCCTTTTCTTTTCAAAACTAGAAAATGTCTGTATCAAAATGACCCAAGATATTTATACTTCCAATGATTCTCCAAGCAGTTATAATGATCAGATGAATACACACATTAAATGAAGATTATAAGAAAAGTTTTAAGCACCTTCCAAAAATTGTCATGGCCCATAAAAACAACTATGAAATTCTACTGCAATATGCTACAAAGCAGTATATAATTCCAAGTTCTTCTTCAAAGGTTCATGACAATTTTGTGAAAGGCCAAAAGCTCTTCTAAATGATGTTTTACTTGCAGCCTGACCCTGAAGCAAGGATTTTATAAACAGCACTGCAGCCAGGCCTCAGAGTGATTCTGCAATGAGTTTAACATTGAAACAAGACTTTGCCATGAACAAAAATCGACCTTCACACAGTTTTGAAAGGGAAGAATTAAGACCTTGGATAGGTGTTAAGAATTTATCTATAGTAACCTAATAACTCAATAGAGAAGGCTCTTAGAGAGCAGAGAAGTGATTTCTTCTCATGTTCTGGCTCTAATAACAAACACAATTGTGAGGAGCCCCATGCTGCCACCTCGTTATCAATGGTCCATTGCACAACATCTTATTGTCTCTTGGTTTGAAACTCATGCCAGCAATTTCTTACCTGCTATATTATCATGTGTACCATTTAAAACTCTTCATACTGCTTAAAATACTTTGGAAGTAGTAGAAAGCAAAGTGTTTTTCTGAATTGAAACAAAATAGAATCCCAGTTGCTCATAATGATAATTAAGGGCTAAAAATTAATCAAGGAAAAGAAAGCTAAAGAAGATGAAAATAAGTATTTTTCCCATTTTAAATGCATCAGGTGACATTCGTGGGAGAAAGGCACTAAAATAAGAAAGGAATTTAAATGTACAGCTGAAAAAGAAATCTAAAATATTAAGCCACTCAGCACCACATACTGCCCCAGATAGTATACAGAAAATAGAAGACAGTAAACTATTTTAATACTGAGTTTTAAAATTGAGAATAAAAATGTATTTGGCTAGACACAATCCTTCCAGACTATTCTCAATCTTAAACATAAACTTAGCTGATCTTTGCAAATGTAGATTTCTAACACATAATATGAATATGTCACTATATTAGTAAAATAAGCTGCAAAACATGAGCAAATGAGAGAAATCACATGAAAAATATTGCTTTTACTTTTAAGACAGATATATGATTATCAGAAATATAAATATACACATGTTCACATATACATAAATATTCAACTTTGGACATGTAGAATATCAACCTTCTGGCATCTTTAATTCAAGGACTAAGCTTTGTGTTTTTACTGTGATCATGTTTTTATGTTTAAATAGCAACACACAAGATAGTGCTTAAGAATCAGGGGGTCACTCTTGCATTTGCATATTAATTCACAAGTTCCAAACAAAGTCACCTATTTCATTCATCGCTGCATCAACAGCATCTTGCTCACTGTAGGACACACAATATAACAGGGATGAAATAATAAGTGAACGAATGCATGCATGTATGCATGAATAAATAAGATGATGAATGGATGGATGGATGGATAAGAAAAAAGAGATCATATAGGCTTAACTGACAACAAAGTGAGTTATCTTCACTTTACATATCAGTCTTGATGAACTGTTCATAGCTCATTTCTCACACCATCAAATACTCCCCCAACAGGGAGAAGAAACAGAAACTGACTCTGCCAGGCTGTTCACTCACATCATCTCATTTAATCTGCACAGCTGCCAAATCAGGTAAGCACTGCCCATTTTACAGAAAACAAGACCACATGCCCTGGTACTGGGTCACCCGGAAAGTGCTGATACTGGATCTAAATCCAGACCCTTTGTAATCCAAAGTGTGTGCCTTTTCTGTTTACATTTCTATAACATCTAGGTGATATGAGCCCCTTCTAATACATGAGCTTATTGAATTATTTGCACATAACTTTATTAATATACTGTTACTTTGTCTTATGTGTACGTTCTTTCATAATACTGATGTATGAGAACTTGAAAATATAAAACTAAATTGAAAAAAATCAATCATCCATAATTCTACCGCTCTGTAACACAAAAACTGTTTGCAAGTCAAGTAAATCTTGGCTTCCAAATCCAGCATCTTGGCCAAGAATGGGCTGGCAGATTTTCTTTCACCTTCCTACACAGTGATTCTAAGTCACAGCCCACACTCAGCAACTTAGGGCTCTAAAACATGAGACCCTGATTCTCTAAGACCTAGGGATGCCTTTACACCCTTGTCCAAGGATTGAAAAGCCCTGGGTGGGAGGACAATCTGGGCTAATGTTTTGTGAAGAAGTAACTGCACTACAGCCCTTGAAACTCTTCATTTTGCAATGCAATTTAGGCCCTTCTCAGAGGAAACGTGTATCTCTGGACAAGCAAAGAAGCACCCTTTCACCCAGAGATAATTTTCACATGAGAATGAACTTTATAGGTCCTCAATTCCCATCCCTTCATTGGACAAGTAAAAAACAAAAAAAAAAACTAGCCCAGAGAACATGTAGCCATTAGTGCTTTGGGGTCCTTATCCATCTCCAAATTATTTCCTAGCAGACTGACAGGGAATTTAATTCCTCCTAATAGTCACTCAGTTCCTTAAGCAATGAAGATGCAGACTTACAATAACAACATGTCAGGGGTTTAGACACAATAACCACTGACACTTACTGAGGGATTACCACGTGTCAGGTGATGCCTAAATTTTTATGTACATAATTTTACTTGACCTTCATAACAATCTGTAAATGGGTGTATTATTATAACCATCCTACAGATGGGCAAACAGGCTCTGAGAAGTTAAGCCACTTGTTCAAGGTCATACAGCTAAAAAATGGCTCATCTCCAGTTTGAACCCAGATGAATTAGACATCAAGAGTGTCGATTACCATGCTATACTATCCTGCTCTTAACTGGTCTTGTAAAGTCTTTTAAGAGAGTCCATTCATGTTCTGTTCATGAAACAGGATCATACAGAGATAATTTTAACCCTGTTGCACCATCCAGGTAACCTGCCACCTAATGCCCTTATTCCCTGGGCCTACCTGAAATGCTTGCATTTAATTCCCTTTAATCTCCTACTTGTTGACTTAAAGGTCCTAATGCAAGATGTGTGGCTGGCTGATGTTCTAATGAGAAGCAGATATCTCAAAACAAAATAGGAAAATGTATCTTGTTGGAGCTAATTTCAAGAGTAGACATAATAGAATAGGACTAAAAGATGCAGTTATGTGGTCTTCTGACATTAGATATCTTGACTAGTAACAGGTTATTCCAAAATCCAAATCTGGGGTCTTCCAGAAGTAAGGCCAGTGTGGCTGATTTTGTCCTTCAAACCCAGTGCCTTACTCTCGGGCCTCAACAATCCAGACTTAACACGTTCCTTTCCTGGTTGAACTCCCAGAACATGAGAGGAAAATGGGACTCGCAAATCGTGGGAACTGCAAGTGATTCAGTTTAGAGTAACATGGGTTGATCTCTTCTTGTTTCTCCACTTTTATTTCCTTTGGCCTTATCTCTTCCAGCAGAACTGGGATTACATCAGCAAGCCACTTCAAATCCTTTCTGAAGTAAGACAGAAGTATAAATGAATAAAATAATTATCAAGTAAATGCATGTGGATCTCTTTGCTCTCTGGGTCTACTGCTACCATTTCCCTTCCACCTGTAAGCACCATTCTGGCTTCTTCCACAAAAAACTCAAGGTAAATTGCCTGAGAAACAACGTGTAGGAAATATGGTCCTTGACTTTAACCCTGAACATAATGTTCTAAGACATTTTTAAAAACTAGATTTCCTTCCAGAATTCAACTTGCACCAGTCTGCCAAATAAACATTTTGGATTCAAACAGTAGTTAGGGAAATGCTTGTATCTTAGATTTGAATGAGAAGAGGAAACTGCTGTGGTTGAGAGATTGTGAAGTGCCATTCCATTTAGCGTGACATTAAAAGAGCAGCAACAATCAAAGTTACACTTTTCCTCACCATGAGGTTCCTGTCTGCACAGCACAACACTCATGAGGGGGAGGCATCAATTTTCAGAAGGAAGATCCAGTGTACAACTTGCTCCCCAAGAAATGCAATTGTTTAAAACCAGAACCGACTAAAGTGGCTTATGTAAGCTCACATTTAAGGAAACATCTGCCTCTGTCTTGATTCCCTCATTAGCAACCGGTTATGGCTAAACTACCACATGGTGATCCAAAATGTCAATTCTTTAAAGTTGTAACTTTGCCAAAAGAAATACACAACACATATATGTGGCGCCAATAGCACTGCTTTGATTTATAAGCTAGTCATGCTAGTTTAACTGTAGAAATAGTGCTGTCTTAATATAATATTGTTCCTCTGCAAAGCTGAATCAATTCTTCAGAGTTCTGCTTGGTGAATGAAAACAAGAGAGCAGGTCAACTTGCTAATGAACTACATTTTCCCCCATGATTAGGGAAAAGAAGGAAAAAGAATAATCATAATCATTAGCAAAAAGTTTACTGCATGCTATTATTAAACTTTGCCTCCCTGAGTAAAATTAAACAATTGTTTATTAATAGGACTCATGTGTTTTTTACAAGAAAGTCTCAGGAATAAATGTTCAGTGAGAATTGATTCCCACTTTAGATATGATGGGCTTTGGGGAGGTGCAGGAAAGAATGGGGGAAAGGGAGTGACACTATAAACAGACTGAACTAGGTGCAAGAGATGGGACTAGTGAGTTTCACTGGTCACGTATTTCTAAGAGCCATACCCACTGGCTCTTATGATGTTCCCTAAGCCAGTGACGGGGACTGGAGGAACAAGTCACGGTCACATCCACTGCTGATCCCACTCATTCCCAGGGATAATGCCAGAACCAAGAGAAAGGCCTTCCTAAAGATTGGGAATGGGAGATGCATGAAGGCTCAGGAAGCTGATGCCAGTTCCTTCTTTGCTATACACAACAAAGTCTTTTTCCTACCTGTTTTGTACCTGGCATCACAAGTGCTCAATTCAGCCTGCTCACATGGGGGACACTAAGTTGATAAGGAATCACGAACACCATGGTGCTAGACAGGAGCGCTGCCATTCAGAAGAAAAACGATTTCAGATATAAATCTGTTGAACTCTGCTCTCAGTTATTCAACCTATGTTATACAATATTTAATTATATTGAATTAATACTTAAAACTTTCATTCTTCTATACAATCCACTTGCTGTTTTAGTGTTGCTTTTAATTATAAACTAAGATTCAGTAAGTTTTCTTTTGTTTTTTAAATTATACTTCAAGTTCTACAGCGCATGTGCACAACATGCAGGTTTGTTACATATGTATACATGTGCCATGTTGGTGTGCTGCACCCATTAACTCACTATTTACATTAGGTATATCTCCTAATGCTATCTCTCCCCCCTCCCCCCACCCCATGACAGGCCCTGGTGTATGATGTTCCCCATCCTGTGTCCAAGTGTTCTCGTTGTTCAGTTCCCATCTATGAGTGAGAACATGCGGTGTTTGGTTTTCTGTCCTTATGATAGTTTGTTCAGAATGATGGTTTCCAGCTTCATTCATGTCCCTACAAAGGACATGAACTCATCCGTTTTTACGGCTGCATAGTATTCCATGGTGTATATGTGCCACACTTTCTTAATTCAGTCTATCATTGATGGACATATGGGTTGGTTCCGAGTCTTTGCTATTGTGAATAGTGCCGTAATAAACATACGTGTGCATGTGTCTTTACAGCAGCATAATTTATAATCCTTTATATACCCAGTAATGGGAAGGCTGGGTCAAATGGTATTTCTAGTTCTAGATCCTTGAGGAATCGCCACACTGTCTTCCACAATGGTTGAACTAGTTTACAGTCTCACCAACAGTGTAGACGTGTTCCTATTTCTCCACATCCTCTCCAGCACCTGTTGTTTCCTAACTTTTTAATGATCGCCATTCTAACTGGTGTGAAATGGTATCTCATTGTGGTTTTGATTTGCATTTCTCTGATGGCCAGTGATGATGAGCATTTTTTCATGTGTCTGTTGGCTGCATAAATGTCTTCTGAGAAGTGTCTATTCATATGCTTCACCCAGTTTTTGATGGGGTTGTTTTATTTTTTCTTGTAAATTTCAGTTCTTTGTAGATTCTGGATATTAGCCCTTTGTCAGATGGGTAGATTGTAAAACTTTTCTCTCATTCTGTAGGTTGCCTGTTCAATCTGATGGTAGTTTCTTTTGCTGTGCAGAAGCTCTTTAGTTTAATTAGATCCGGTTTGTCAACTTTGGCTTTTGTTGCCATTGCTTTTGGTGTTTTAGTCAAGAAGTCCTTGCCCATGCCTATATCCTGAATGGTATTGCCTAGGTTTTCTTCTAGGGTTTTTATGGTTTTAGGTCTAACCTTTAAGTCTTTAATCCACCTTGAATTAACTTTTGTATAAGGTGTAAGGAAGATATCCAGTTTCAGCTTTCTACATATGGCTAGCTAG
>NW_016813612.1:821804-829682 GCF_001698545.2 Rhinopithecus bieti
GCTGGCCTGGT
The DNA here is from genome assembly GCF_001698545.2 of Rhinopithecus bieti. Taxonomy (NCBI): domain Eukaryota; kingdom Metazoa; phylum Chordata; class Mammalia; order Primates; family Cercopithecidae; genus Rhinopithecus; species Rhinopithecus bieti. The sequence goes on from NW_016813612.1 coordinate 821,816, forward strand.
GGTGACAAAATCTCTCAGCATTTGCTTGTCTGTAAAGGATTTTATTTCTCCTTCACTTATGAATCTTAGTTTGGCTGGATATGAAATTCTGGGTTGAAAATTCTTTTCTTTAAGAATGTTCAATATTGGCCCCCACTCTCTTCTGGCTTGGAGAGTTTCTGCTGAGAGATCCGCTGTTAGTCTGATGGGCTTCCCTTTGTGGGTAACCTGATCTTTCTTTCTGGCTGCACTTAACATTTTTTCCTTCATTTCAACTTTGGTGAATCTGACAATTATGTGACTTGGAGTTGCTCCTCTCGAGGAGTATCTTTGTGGCATTCTCTGTATTTCCTGAATTTGTGGCATTCTCTGTATTGGCCTGCCTTGCTAGGTTTGGGAAGTTCTCCTGGAGAATATCCTGAGGAGTGTTTTCCATTTTCCAACTTGGTTCCATTCTCCCCATCACTTTCAGGTAGATTTGGTCTTTTCACATAGTCCCATATTTCTTGGAGGGTTTGTTCATTTCTTTTTACTCTTTTTTCTCTGAACTTCTCTTCTTGCTTCATTTCATTAATTTGATCTTCAATCACTGATACCCTTTCTTCCATTTGATCGAATCAGCTACTGAAGCTTGTGCATGTGTCACGTAGTTCTCGTGCCATGGCTTTCAGCTCCATCAGGTCATTTAAGGTCTTCTCTATGCTGTTTATTCTAGTTAGCCATTCACCTAATCTTTTTTCAAGGTTTTTATCTTCTTTGCGATGGGTTCGAACATTCTCCTTCAGCTTGGAGAAGTTTTTTATTACCAATCGTCTGAGGTCTACTTCTGTCAACTCGTCAAAGTCATTCTCCATCCAGCTTTGCTCTGTTGCTGGCGAGGAGCTGTGTTCCTTTGGAGGAGAAGAGGCACCCTGATTTTTAGAATTTTCAGCTTTTCTGCTCTGTTTTTTCCCCACGTTTGTGGTTTTATCTACCTTTGGTCTTTGATGATGGTGATGTACAGATGGGGTTTTGGTGTGGATGTCCTTTCTGTTTGTTAGTTTTCCTTCTAAAAGTCAGGACCCTCAGCTGCAGGTCTGTTGGAGTTTGCTGGAGGTGCACTCCAGACCCTGTTTGCCTGGGTATCACCAGCGGAGGCTGCAGAACAGCAAATATCATTAAATAATGGCTAGGGACTGAAAACAATCCATTAAGTGAATGGATAAGCAAAATGAGGTATATCCATGTGATAGAATACTATGTGACAATGAAAGGGAATAAATGACTCATGCTACAACATGGAGAAACTAAAAAACAGTATGTTAAATGAAAGAAGCCATGTGCAAAAGATGATGTATATCCTATACATATGAAATGTCCAGATAAGGCAAATCTACAGAGAAAATAAGTAGAGTAGTGGATACCCGGGGCCAGGGTGGTAAGAAGCTGAATGCAAATGGTCAAAAGGGAACTTTTGAGGATAGTGAAAATATTCTAAATTTCATTGTGGCAATGATTGTATAACTCTATAAATTTACTAGAGATCATTAAATCGTACACTTAAAATAGGTTAAATCTATGGCATGTACATTATACCATAATAAAGCTGTTTAAAAAGAAAAACATCATAGTGACTGAAAAGTGACAGTTTTATAAAGACGATGAAAACCTCTTTCCTGTCTTTGAGAGAAGCATTTTAGTGAAAGTAGAGAACTTTTGCCAGAATCCTCTAGAACAGGGGTCAGCAAACTACGACCTGTGGGCCAAATCAGGCCCCACACCTGTTTTTGTATGGTCCATTAGCTGGGAATGGTTTTTACGTATTTTAATGGTTGGAAAACAACCCAAAAGAATAATATTTTATCATGTGAAAATTATATATATAAAACTCAAATTTAATGTTCATAAACAAAGTTTATTGAAAGATAGCCATGCTCATTAGTTTGACCTAAGACAATGGCTGCTTTTGTACTAAAAAGTTGAGTACTTCCAACAGAGAGCTTATTATCTGCAATGTCTATGATATTTACAATCTGGCCCTTTACAGAAAAAACTTTGAAACCCCTGTTTAAAGTAGTGCTTCTCTATTCTGAATGTACTTTAGATTTACTTGGAACCTTGAAAAAAATACTCCCAACTGAATTCCACCAACCTCCTTCCCCTTCACCCACCCAACTACATGACAATCTTGGGACAGTGTAGTTTTTAAAAAGCTCTCTAGGTGGTTTCAGTGTCCAGCCAGCATTAGGGATCCCTCGCTCTAGATCATAACATGGACGCTTAACGCCGGGGGGGGGGGGGGGCGTTGGTTTTAGTTTCAATACACTGATATCACATCAAAGTTTGAAAATTAGTAAGTGAAACAAATTTAGAGCAGTTATCTAAACCACTGGCAGATGTAATTAGCTTATCTGTGAAAAAACTACTTTGTTGTTCTATCTCCTGAAGAGAAGGGACCCATATGGCCACTGTTTCTCAATCAGTGTTTCCAAAATATATTAACTGCGTTTATCACTAATAACCAGTTTCTCTGTGCCAAACCACTGCCAGAAGGAGGATTTCTGCTAAGAGCACTAAACCTGAATACAAAAAGGTATAACAGAAAATAAAAGAGTGCCAAGATTTTGATGATTCCACTGCTTTCACTTATTTCAGGTTTCTAGATCACATAGCCCAGTACAATCAACAACTATTTTAAAAATAAGTGAAAATAAATGACAAATAGCATATATTATAGATTAAATGTGGTCACCAGCTCTTTGTAGCATCCCTTATCAAGCTGGAGTCTATCAGCCTAACCCTGAGCCTTGACCTCAACAGTCCTTGCAGCTTCTACTCATGTTCTTCTTGGAATCCAGAGGCCGTCATGCTGTGAAGAAGCTCAGGATAAAATAACAAATGGAAAGAGAGAACCAGTCATCCTAGCTGGCCCAGCTGAGATCAGACATCAAAAATAAAAAGTCACTTTGACACTGAAGTGACAGAAACCTTTAGAGAAAGCAATCATCTCAGAATTCATAAAACTGAAGGAATGAAAAGTTGGGCATAATCAGATGCAGAAAAGGATTTCAGGAAAGCATATGTTTCTAAAACATATGAAAAAATGTATACATTATCAAAAGGTCAGATTCATGATGGAATACAACTTCAAAAGGAATAGACTGTATAAATGGAAAGCAATTGATAATATAATTGTGAATGACCTCGATAGACGGGAAAAGGAAAGACATCTTAACCCACCAATATAGATATATGGAAAATTCTGTTTCATTCATCTGTGCATTCATTCATATAAACATACAAACAACAAACTAAAGATGGAAGAATTCATATTTTTGAAAAGCATACCCTAAAGATAAAAGAACATAAAAATTAAATGGCAGAGATCTATTAAGAACATATACAGAAAAGCTCATAATTATATAAGGCATTCAAACTAAATGTTGTCTGAAATTATGTTCCAGGGCAATATAAATAAGGAACAACAATATTGCTTGGGGCAGATGGCATAATGCTAGATAACAGATGCTAGTGGAAAAATCAGACCTCTTTAACATCTTTTTTCTTCCACTTTTTCTAAGGAAGAGACTATTTTCCAGTTAAAATAAGACACTGGAACTCAAGACAGGAGATAGATAAAATTAAAACAAAAGAGCACACAGGCGCTTTGTACTGACTTCAAGTTGCCAGTTGAGCCAAATCATATCCAGGGCCCAGAAATAACTTGCAAATATGATAGCAAACTGAAGATAGGCCTTAAGAGCTCAAAGTGAGATCAATGTCATTCCAAATTTCAAAAGTGAAAAGGAAGTGGATTCTGCTTAAAATCAATGCCAATAACATTCTGGAAAGACAGTTTATGAAACAGGTGATGAATGAGCACTTGGAGGGAAAAAGATTCTGAGAAGTTACAAATCACTGATAGATAATGATTTGTGTGGCATTTTATGTAGCAAATGTTTCTCAGACTTTTTTTTTAGTCCTCGTGATACCTCAGTAAGTCATTAATATATAATTTTATTACCATGATGCAGATGAAAAAATTGAGGTGCTTCAACATTGAGTATATTATTTTCAAAGTTACACAGTAAGAGCCATATTACAACTCAAAATCGATTTACACCAAACTTCATTTCTAACAGGACAAGGGATTGTTGCAGAGTACTGAGTCCATTTCAGCAAGACATTTGATCAAGTTTCCTGTAATATGCTTTTAGACAAGCTAGAAACTGAGATAGATGATGGCATGGAAAAGGAACCTCATCTTCTTTTGGATGTCTGAAAAGCACCTCATATTCAACTTGTCCAAAAGCAAATTCATAAACTTCTCCCTCAAGCCTGGATCTCTTTCAGTATTTTTGCATTTCAGTGAAGGCATCTTTTGTATTTCAGAACTTGACGATATTCTTGACATGCTTCCTTCATTATCTCATACCCAATCCATCACTAAAGCCTACAAATTTTAACTAAAATACCTGTCAGCACATGTAAGGTATTTTTCCTGTGTTGCTGACAATCAAGTATTTGTCTTGTTGCTACTCCTTAGAAGCAAATCTTTTTTTCTCTAGCTGCTTTTGAGACCTTCTGCTTGTCTTCAGTGTTCCACAGTTTCACTAAGAGTAGTGTAGATGTAGATTTATTTTTATTATCCTGTTCAGGAATTTCTAGGCATCATGAAAATCTTGATCAGAACCTTTCATCAACTGTTGGAAATTCTCAAACAATATCTCTTCAAATATTGCTCTAATCCATTCTTTCTCTTTTTCTCCTTCTAGAACTCTGGCTAGCCTTCCTCACTCAATCCTCTCTTTGACCCTTCACCTGTCTTTCATATTATCATCTGTTTCTTACTTCTTAATTCTAGATTTTTAAAAATTCACCTTACAGTGTTTAATCTTCACCAGTGTTTAATCTGCTATGTAATGTTTAAGTTTTATTTAAATTATTACTTATTTCAATGAGTTCTTTATGTTTTTAAATTTGCTTGTTCTTTATTCATATTTTCATATTTGTCTGACTTCTTTAACACAGTAACATTTTCTTATTACTCTGTAGCTGTTGATTCTAATGGCTATATATTTTACAGTCCTGGTTCTGCTGTCTCTGGCTTTTACCTACATTGCTTTGTTTCCTTAAGTGATTAGTAATTTTAAATTATAAACTGCTCATAATAAAAACTTTCTCTTTAAAGATTTTTTGAGTCCCAGGATGAGGGTATGTTCCTTCCAGAAAGAATGTGCAGTGAAGCCAGAGGACTCCATTGTCTTTTGAGAGGCTATTTGACACATTTTTAGGTTGTTCTGTGACTGGTGGTTTATTCAGATGATGTATCACATTTTAATGTAATTACTCCTCTCCCCAGAAACTATATTTTTTTGAAAAGTCAGTCATTACATTGAGATTTTAAAATTTATTTGCAAAGAATCATTTAGAGCAGTGATTCTCAGTTCTGGCTTTACATTAGTGTCATCTTGGTAGTCTTCAAAAGTCTTGCTGTCCAGGTCAGTGAAATAAGAATCTTTGAGAGCATTTTCTTGTAGCTCTGAAAGTGATTACTGTATGGAGCCAAAGTTGACAATCACTGATTTAGAGAAATTGAAGTACAGATGAATCACCTGGGGATCTTGCTAAAATGCAGATTCTGATTCAGTACGCCTAGGGTAGTGCCTGAAAATCTGTGTTTATTTTTATTTTCATTTTTATTTCTGAGACAGGGTCTCTCTCTCTTGCCCAGGTCAGGCTGGAGTGCGGTGGTACAATCATAGCTCACTGTGGCCTCAAATTACCAGGTTCAAGTGATGTTCCCACCTCAGCCTCCTGACTAGCTGGGACTATAGGCGTGCACCACCACACCCAGTGAGTTTGTATTTCTAACAAGCTCCCAGGTGAAACCATGGCTGCTGGTCTGTAGACCACAATTTGAGTACCAAGAATTTAGACTAGCTTTCTCTTGTAAATGTTAATCTTGTTTGTACCAGTGCTTATATCTCCCTTCTCATTCCTGATGTTCTAACGTTGTTCATTTCTCTTTCTTTCCTTGAACAGTCTTATTGGGAGGGCTTTTTTTTTGTATTTTATTCCTTTTTATATTTTATTCATTTTTTCAGGAAACAAGCCAGCTGAATTTTAATTTGCTAATTCTACTTTTTCTTTAAATTGTTAATTTCTGCTTTTACTTTTCTTAATTTCTTTATTATCCCAAGTTTTCTTTTATTACTCGTTTCATCGCCCAGCATTTAAATCCCTAGTTTAATGATTGCTATGCTTAATCTCATCCTAAAATATACCACAACTCCACTTGCTTTTTGTTTGACCTGTTGTACTGTTGCAAATGTTCTATTATCTCCAACTGAGCCTCTATTTCTCTTAGTATTAAAACTGTTATATTAAAAGCTGAATCTAAGGCTATCTTAACCATATAATATTGTTTACTTTTATATACTTATAAGTTATTCCTTTTAAATTAAAATCCTACTTTGTCCCACTTAATGCTTTTTGCCTTTAGCGAATTCCAACTTTTTTGGCATTAATAGCACCACTCCAGCCATCTTGTTTAGAATTTACTAGTGGGTGATATATCTGTATTAGTTTTCTCTTGTGATGTAACAAATCACTACAAACTCAGTGACAATACCAATTTGCCACTGAATTAACTATCCCTCAGTTTCCACGGGTCAGAAGCCCGGCACAATGTAGCTGGATTGTCTGCTCAGGCTCTCATAAGACTGAAAGGAAGGTATTGCTTAGCTGTGTCCTCATGTGGGAGGCCCAATTAGGGAAAGATCCGCTTCCAAGCTCCATCAGGCTGTTGGCAGAGCATGTTTCCTTACAGTAGTAGGACTGAGGTCCCTGCTGTCTTCCAGCTGTCAGCTGAGGACTGTTCTGAGGTCCTGGACATGTGGCTCCTCCGTCTTAGCACTGGAGAACCCCCAGTTAATAACCTTTCACACTTCTGTCTCTCTGACATTCCCTTCCTAGCTGTCAGAGAACACTCTGTTCTTAAAGGGCTTGTGTGATTAGGTCAGGCCCATCTGGATAATTTTCCCTTCTTAAAGTCCAATGCATCATATCATACTACATAATCCCAGGAGAATTATGTAAGATGCATACACCAGGTTAGAGGGTTGGATAGGGTAGGACCTCAGGACCATTGTAACATTCTGCCCACCACAATGTCCATTTCTTTATTTTTATCTTTCCTATGTCACTTTGTTTAGGTGGGTCTCTGGTAATTACATTGACTTTGCTTTTCTATTAAATTTGAGGGTCTTTATTTTTTAAGAAGTTGAACACATTCACATTTACTGGGACAATATACAGTATTTGATCTTTCTGTGTCATTTTATTTAGTGCTTTATTGTTGCTCCCTTGACCTTCTCGGGATCAAAGCTTTCTTAGATCTTTGTTCTATTTTTTTTGGTTATTCAGAAGTAATATGTAGTCTCAACTTTTTTTTTTTTTTGGCAATTACCTGCATATTTTAAACCACTTAATCCTATTTTCTCAAATCACCATAGAGAATAAAACAGTATCTAAAGATATGCCTATGGAATTTTTCCTTTTCCTCTTCTCCCCTACCAAATAAAGAATCATAGCCTTTACACTCAGAATATTAGTACTTTTATAATTTAAGAACTATTTTGACATCATATTAAGTTATACAATCATAAGAACAATTAACATTTTAAAAAATTAACTCAAATATTAAAGCTTTCATTACTTACCACTTATTTTAATTTCATTTTCCTTTAACCTGCTATCTCTCTTTTGATTAACTTTTTAATTGACTAAATATTTTAAGTAACTCTAAGTTCTTGAAGATCTGAGAATTCCTTTGGGTTACAGACTGGAAGGCACTTTCCCGACTGCTTCTGGCTTGATAACATTCCTATTATTAAGAGGCATTTGG
>NW_016813612.1:833627-883627 GCF_001698545.2 Rhinopithecus bieti
AAAGTATAAAATGAATATTTCTCTTGGTACCCTGCTTAGAATTAAAAGTAGAAACTCATCAACAATACTTCTTGCAATTGTATATACAGTTGTGTTATTTTAAAGTCTAAGAAAAAAATAAACTTTTGATGAACCCATAGTTTCATCTAACAATATCACACAAGCATGTGTTTCGTAGCTTCCATTTGCAAATGTTTTGGCTAGAGTTTGCAATGACATAGTTCAAAATTCAGAAAAGTATTAAAAGTTTTACAACAAAAAGTTTTCCTCTTAAATTCTGTCCTCCAGCTACCCAATTCCCTTCCCCATAGTCAAAGTTGTGTGTTTCACATATATGCTTCTAGAGGTATTTTGTGCGTATACAGAATATCTCTTTCTCCTTCCCTCCCTCCCCTTCTCCTGCTCTTCCTCTTTTTTCCTCCCAAAACAGACAAAACTGTCCTGAACCTTGATTTTCACTTGCTATATCTTGGAGATATTTGTATATCAGTATAGAGTACTTCCTTACTCTGTTTTTTTTATAACAACATGGTATTCCATTATCTAGGTATACCACAGTATGTTTTCCTAATATTGTATTGGTGTATATTTTAAACCATGTTACAATTATAACCTCAAATATATACCATTTCAAATCTGTTAAGTACATCTGTAGGATAATTCCTGCAGATGAAATTGCTAGGTTATACGCTATACACACTTGTAATTTTGAGTTATAGCCACATTGCTCTCCATAGAAGGAATAATGGCTTAAACACCCAACCGGTAATATATAAGCCTACAATAGTATTACTTTTTAATAGTCCCAAAGTATACCACATGGTACTTTCAAATTCCTATCCTGATTTTCTTTTTTGATTGGTTTTGTGGACCTGTGTGGAATGAGAGTGTGAAGAGTCAAATGGGCCCTGTTTTATTCCTCAGACTATCTTGGTTTCTCTCTCTTTCCCAGACCACATGACTACTGCAAAGCACACCCTACTGCTATAAAGCTTCACAAATTTAGGACATATTGAATTGATCAGGGTCCATAATCCATTAAGTTTGAGTGTCTCTACAAAGCCCGCTTAAATACAAACTGCAACATAACAGCAGCAGAAAGCTAATGAACTCTTGGCGCTATGAATCAACGTCTAATGAGAGTTAATTTAATAGGGCTCCAAGGGTCCGTATCTTATTGCTAATAAAAGAGATCCCTTCCAGCTCTTTTTCACACAAGCCTAAATATTAAATAGGGCTTTTGATGACTAAGCACCAGAAAGTTTAATTAAGAGGGGGATGTACTGATCTCATAGGACAGTGTTCCTCTACTGGATAACTTATGGAAAAGAGACAGGAAAGCAATAAAAACTCAAGCACAGGGCAGAGGCACCACAACATACAGAGTCATGATATCCCAAGCCCACCCTGGGTCAGCTATCATCAGCTCAGAGTCCTCTCCCAAAGCACAGGGAAGTTCACTTCCACTTTAATCCTAAGAACCTGCTCTAAAGTCAGGACCATTGCATGAGAATAAGGACATGGAACAACAGCAAGTTGTTTTCCATTTGTTTTTCCTCATTGGATGGGGTCATCACAAAATTTTAATAATATTAAATAGAACTAAATAATATTAAATAGGGTTTAAAAAATACAGAACAAAAGAGAGTGTTGTCATAAATTATGGTTAGCCATCAAAGCACTTAGGTTCAAAAGTTTAATGCACTGCATGCAGCTCTTCCAAATCAGAAAGATAAAATTTGTAGATCATTAAGATCACTTCATATTCTTGAAACTGTTCTCAGTCATGGGTGCCTCAGATGAGTCTAGAGAACACAAGAGTCAAGGTCATCAGAATTAAAAGTGTGCTCATGTGATCACTTTATCATCACCACGTCCACACTGGAAGCTACTCCAGAGAAAACAACTATCTCATTTAATTTTTAAAAAGTGGATGTCATTATGTCAAGTGAAATAAGCCACACACAGGAAAATAAATGTCGCATGCACTCACTCATATCATACGTGGGAGTTTAAAAAGTCAATTTCATAAAGATAGAGAATAGATTGGTAATTACTAGAACTGGAAAGGAGATGGCGGAGGGAGAGATGAAGAGAGGTTGATTAATGGGTACAAATATATAGTTAGACAGAAAAAGACAGATCTAGTCTTCTATAGATCAATAAGGTGACTATAGTTAACAATAATCATTTTTAAAAGCTTCAAAATAGAAGAAAATAATTTGAATGTTCCCAGCATAAATAAAAGATAAATATTTAAGGAGACAGATATCCCAATTACCCTGATTTGATCATTACACATTATATGAATGTATCAAACTATCACATGTACCCCCAAAATATACACATCTATTGTGTATCAATAAAAGATGAAGTTTGAGAAAAGGAAAAAACCTAGGTGTCTTTGTTGATTAACATACCTAAAACAGAAAGAGAATTTGCTAATTCCTATTTCTATAAAATCCAAAGATCAGACCTGTCAGACCTGAAGGATCAATGCTTTCCTAGGAGATATATAAAATACTGGTTGCAGCAAGGTTCATATAACATTTTTATTTTGGCACAAAGTCTCAAGAGCTTATTGTTTCTTAGATGGTTATTGGTGGCCTTGTCTGCCTTCCATGCCTTACATACAATGGGATCAAAGGAAACTGCAGTGACGTGGCCCTACCTGCGCTGAACACATATTTCCAACTCTGAATGCACAGAGAGGTACTAAGTCCACAGAGTTGCTAACATTGTTATGGTGTACATAAAACTCAGCTCTATTTGCTTAATTTACAATAACTAATAAAGAGCCCTTGCCAAACAGCACTTGCCATAAAGAACTCAACACAGGGTGTGTTCTTGGATGCTGTCCACAAATTTTGTCAAAGCAAGTTTCAAAAGGATCAAACATGAAATGTTTCTCCAGTGAGCAAACATTGAATGGGTAACCAACATGACTCTGTAAAAACCAACTTGGTGGTGTGTCTCAGTAGCCTGGAAAAGTTTTATTTTTCAAATGTAAGCTAGTAATTCTACTTTTAGAAATAAATTTTAAGAAAATCAATTGGAGAAGATAAAATTTTATAATATATGAGGATGTTCACTGTAGCATTATGTATGATATAAAAATTATAACCCAAATATCCAGCAATCAAGGAATAATTGATATGTATCTATATCATATGGTATAATGTGATGTGATGTAATGTATGCTATGACATGATTTTATAATATAATCTAATGCTGCCATATCTAATAATATAGGATCCTGTTTAATGTTAAGTGAGGGAAAACTGTATAGAATATATAGAATGCCAATTTGCTTTAAAAAGTCAGTCTACTGTAAAACAATGTGTGTGTATGTGTGTGTGTGTATATGTGTGTGTGTATATATATATTATATATACATTTTAAAAATATTATATTTCCTCCTGATATAGTTTGGATATTTGTTTTCTCCAAATCTCACACTGAAATGTGATTTCCAGTGTTGGAGGTAGGGCCCAGTAGGCGGTGTTTGGGTCATGGAGGTGGCTTTTTCATGAATGGCTCAGTGCCCTCCCCACAGTAATGAGTGAATTTTCACTCTATTAGTTCATAAAAGAGCTGGTTCCTAAAAGAGCCTGACACCTCTCTCCCTCACTCACTCATTAGTAAAAGCTTCCTGAGGTGTTACCAGAAGCTGAGCAGATGCTTGTACAGTCTGAAGAACCATGAGCCAAATAAGCCTCTTTTCTTTTTAAATTACCCAGGTACTTCTATTTTACCTTCCATTCTTTCCCCTTCCTGTTGTACACTCCCTCACATACACATATAGTGACCCCAGCCAGACAGTAAATGATGTGGGGCAGGATTTTATTTACCCTTTTCATTCACTTTTTTCCAAAGTACAGCAATGCATACCATGGGGCTCAATAAATATCCATTAAAAGTAGTAACTGGTAATAAAATGCTGAATATGTAAGAAGGCAACTTACCAATGTTTTACAATGGTTATCTCTAAGGTGTGAAATTAGATATAATTTTTATTTTCTTTAAACTTCTATGTCCTTTTCCTAGTTTTCTATATCATCATAAATTTATAAACAGAAAGCATTTTTAAAGAAATTAATCTCAATAAACCAAATTATGCTTATTTGCTTTCATACGCACTTTTATTCTATTGTTTGCTTTAATAAATATTAAGTGCAAACAATGAATAATGTCTCACCTAGTACAGTGAAATATTTGAGCAGTAAGAAATCATGTACCATTAAAAAATAATTTTTCTCTGTTAAGAAATAGAAGCTATTAAATCCATAAATTTTATGAAAATAAAACATACCATCGAAAAGAGAACAAAGCTAAGAACATACTCTTATTATTAGCCAAAGATCTAGTATAACATTCAAAATTCTTTCACTACACTAGCTACTTAAGAGCAAAAAGAATTGAGGTTTGAATAATATAATCCAATGTCCCTTTGGAAAATAGAAAATAACACTATCTTTCTACAACACTTCCTTTTCCTTTCCAGTATCTTTACCCACCTTACAGGGGGCCTTAAAGTTTCAGACATTACTTGGCACCATTTGATATTTTTTATTTAAACACAAACGTATGTTCATCATTAAAATTCTCCAAATACAATAAAGTATAAAGAAAATGATTCAAAATGCATGCACCAAAATAGCTAATGATATCATTTTGTGTATTTCCATGAAGATTTGTGTATGTATGTATGATTCAAGTTTGTTAAAACATACACACATATATAAAAGTATGTACTTTAACATATCTACTATTATACAAACATTAAGCATATATTACTTTGCAGTTTTTTAGCACCTCTACTCATCTGACAAACAGGTATCTAATAAGAATCAGGATAGACAGATAAATAACATATGTGTACATCTACACATACACATGCACACATACGTACTCATTGATGTATACATATTATACACACCCAGAAATTATACTCTCCTAAATTCTCCTTCTGGAACAGATTCTATTTTATTGATTCAGAATTGTTTCCTCATTGGAACATTGGCTGTTGCTACGCACTTCATCAGATTATCCTGCCATTAATCTTTACATTTTGGTTCTGTGATTTTTGAACATAATTCCAGAGCTTCAAAATAATTACAATTCTAAGTTATTTTCTAGATATAGGCAGCAAAACATGAAGAAAAAAATTATCTCTTTAAAAGTTATGCATTTAGGTTTTTTCTTTACAAAGCCAATGGACACTTTGCAAAATTCTGCAAATACAAAAATTCTGCAAATCCCACCCACTATCCTACCAACCTAAGACAATCACTATTAGGTCTTTGTTTTTGCTTTCTAACTTACACACACATGCAGGTAGGCACATGCGTGTGTTTTACTAGATATAATTTCAGTGATCATGATATTTTATGTCCTGCTTTATATTTTTTAACTACATGACTTTTTTTTTCCATGTAGCTACATAGTCTTCATGTGCAGCCTTTTCAAGAGCTACAGAAAGGGCCAGATCACTCTAGAGTGTTGCCCACTCTGGCTGTTTTCCTGCTGAAAGGCTCTGCTTTGAACTGGCTGCTCTTTCTAGAGCTGCTTCATGTCAAAATTCCTTAGAGGCTGGCTGGAGAAGACAAGGAGATAAACCAAAAGTGAGCTGAATTTGTGGCTCATTAGGAAATTCATTAATGGGATTGGAAAGTTTAAATTTGAAGCCAAAGTGAGATCTGGGGGCAGCCTGTGGTTTCCCAAGGTCCAGAAATGACATTCTAAAGTTGGCTCAACACAAGGACCCACAGACGCTGACTGCACCATCACTCTGGTGGACAGAGGACTCACCAGGGCTGGACGGTGTGGGTCGTCACTCAAGAAATGAAGCATGTTCTATGAGGAAGGGAGGATAACAAGGTGGGAAGAGCACTGCCCTGGTGCCAGGCCAAGAGGGCTCAAACTCCTGCTTTGCCACTTGTGAGACGGAGAATGTTAGGCAACTCTCCATGCCTTAGCTTTCTCATCCATGCCTTAGCATCTCATATTAGCAACTATTAACCACCAGAATGGCTAAAATGAAAACAGAAGGGCCGGGCATGGTGGAGCATGCCTATAATTCCAGCACTCTGGGAGTCTGAGGCAGGAGGATCTCTTGAAGCTAGGAGTTTGAGACTAGCCTGGGCAACACAGTGAGACCTCGTCTCTACAAAAAGTTTTAAAATATTTTTTAAAAATAGATAAAATTAAAACAGATAATACCAAGTTTTCATAAGCATATGGAATAATCAGAACCCTCATATGCTACTGGTGGGAGTATAAACTGGTACAACTGCTTAGGAAAACTATTTGGCAATATCTGCCCTAATACATGCATTCTCTGTGACCCAGCAATCCAATCTTTGGGTAAATACATAGCAGAAATGCAGCCATAGGGTCACAAGAAGATAGAATGCTTATAGCAGAAGTATCTATAAGAGACCCAAACTAGAAACTACCCAAATGCCCACAGACAGGAGAACAGATCAATAAATTGAATACTATAGAGCAAAGAAAATAATCTGTACAACATGCAACATGTGGGTGAATCTTTTGAACATGATTGAACAAAGGAAACTAGACTCAAAAGAGGATATATCATATGATTCCATTTATATAAAGTTCAAAAACAGGCAAAATTAATTTACATCACTAGAATTCAAGATTGGCATTATCCTTGGTGAACAGTGATTAAAAGGCAGCACAGGGTAGCTTATGAAACTCAGACAGTTCCCACTTCTTGATCTTGTGCTGGTTACACAGGCATGTTCAGCTTTAGTTTCATGGGAGATGTCAAGCTTCCTGCTTTCTCCTGGGAGATCACAGTTTAGCCAAAGCTGGTTGAAAGCTGCTTCTCTGGACTCTCATTCGTACTTCTTTCTCCTCCTCCTTTTCATTTGAATTTTACTTTCTCTCTCCTTATAATTCTACTTATAATTTAATTCACTATAGTTCTAAATTGTCCTTCCTCCACAAAAGCATATACCTATCATATATAGTATGTATCAATGGAGTATTAATTCTTCCCTGGTTAGAAGTCAAGGAAACTAAAAGCTCTTAGTGCCACTAAACAAAATTCACTATTGTTATGAAAGTTAAAGTCAGCAGTAGTCATAATTTAGCAGTTAATCTGTCATTAGTGTTTCTATTTTTCTTATTAAATTATATCTTTTGGGCCTCTGGTCATTTTGTAGCTCTTCTTTGAGTCCCTTTCATAAGCTCCCTCTTATTTGGGCCAATAAATGAAGGCCAAACCCAAACAAAGGCCACACTGTATGTTATTGGGCAAATTCCAGTTTCTCTGATGGATGACAGGCTCAAATATACAAGGACCAGGTGGCCACATCACAGAGACTGGTCAGAGTAAAGAGCAGGACTGTGTCTGTACCCATGTCCAGAGGCTTTCCCTAGCCTGAGATGTTGTTCAGAATGTCCTGGTTCAAAATTTATTGATCGCTTAAGCTAAACTATCCATTCTTAATGATGAAAGTTAAAAGCCAAAAAACAGAACAACATGGTTTGACAGAAAAAAACCTTGTGACTCTGCTTTCTCTTTCACATTTTACTATTTGACCTTGTGTGAGGCACATGCATAATGTTAATGTCTCAGACAGCTCATCTCTAGTAGGGAGATTACAACACCCTGACTATAGGAAGGCAGGGGATAGGCCATCCATAGTCACTTGAAGGCCCTTCCAGCAAAAAACCTGGACTGGAAGCACTAAATGATTTAACCTGGGTTGGAGCATGATGGCCAAGTGTATGGGGGGTAGGCAGATCTGGGCATGGACGCCTGCTGTCACTGCCAAGCTGGGTGACTTTGGATCAGTGACCTACCTCATGGAACCTTTGTTTCAATAGAAATAATTAACTGTTATTGGGGATAACAATTAATGTGAAGACTAAGTTAAACCAAGTTCCATAAAACACTAAACCAAGCCAGACCACAAAGACAGATGAGTTTCACATTTAAGGACCTGGAGAATGACAACCTGGCTTCAGTGCAACAGAGATACACACACATACATTTTAAAATTAAATATAAGTCACAAGTTCTCAAGAGAGTAATTAGAGCCCTGGGAGGAATCTGCCAGGTTGAAGGAACCCAGAACTGCAAGCTCCATGTTGGGGAGTCTTCGCATATTACAGTGTAAGCATATTTCTGTATGCTGCAGTTGCATGCTCTGCCTTCTGATTCTTTCTGTGACAGTGTCTCCCTGAGTCTCACTGCAGCTCATGTGTCTGTGCAACTCAGCACATGCCAAGGCGAACGTTCTCAGAGAGACATCATTATTCCAGAACTGGAAGTCCACCCTACCACATCTTGTTTGCTGCTTAGAGATACTGGGGCTGTCAAGTTGTGAGTACACATCTGAGCCATGGAGTTGGCCTTCATGGTCTCTTCTCCCATTCCTGTTTCTTGCAGCCACATAAATCCATCACTCCCCTGTGGAGGCTGCACTACCCACAATGGTTCCGACTCCTCTGTTGAAGGGACTAGGGCCAAGGCTAGTGTTTCCAGATTCTCCACAAATATTATTCTTGAGGATTCAGAAAGAAATCAGAATTCCTGAGAATTCTTGGGAAATCCCAAAGTCATAAATTTCTTAAACACTTCCAACAATCTGTATACTCTTCACTCATTATTACAGATACCTAAAAATGTCTTTAACAAATACTGGTTTAGTAGTATTTACAAAGAACTTCAGCCTACAGTGAATATTCAAACACAGGAAAATGGGGATGAACATTATTCGATAGAATTTGAATAACATAATATTTGAATCTCTTAGGAAGGTTAACAGTATTACACAGATGTAGGTGTTGAAACTGCCACATTAAGAACTTATTTTGTTTCTGAAATTTTTAATATTTCAAAACATCACTCATAAGATTTGTATAAAGTATATCATGCCTATATTTGTAGATTTTTGCACAAATGACTCATGTTAGCAGCAAAGGAGGCTAGAAACACATACTTATAACATGGCAATAGTGGCCATTTCTCTTCCAAGTGCTCCTGTCCTGATTGCTAGAAATGTTGACCTTCACCTTCAACTCCATGCATCAGCATTTCCTGTTTCTGCTTGTCCTTCACATTGGTGATTTCCTTTAAACCAGTAACATTTCTACATTGACTGTAAAGCATATTGCTCACAGAAAAGTTATAATACTTTTCCTTATTTTCATGATGTTTCTACTGATTTTTCTTGGGATTTAGGATTTGGGGAAGTGTGTAAATTTCCAAAGTAATGATGGGAAGAAATTCCCATATGGAAACATGAGCCAAGGTCCTCAGTTGGAATGCCAGACCTCTAGTTTCCCTGTTGCTTCCTGTAGAACGATGGCCCTTACTTCCTGATCCACTTCTCCTTGAAGCTATAGGGTTCCTGACTTTGTAATTGCTGATCTGTCTTTTGATAACCCACCCAGTTCAAGAATATACTTGACTCTTCAATTCTATTGTTCCTTGAGCACCAACTGTTGTGATTTACAGAACCCCTGCCTGCCTTGTGCCCCAGTGTTTCCATGACCTTCAAAACTGACAGTCACCCTCCCCATCTGAACACACCCACACCTGAGACTTTCCAGTCCCACAACTTTCACTTTATCTTTATCTACCCCATCCCTGAACCCTGTAGATGTACATGTAAAGAATTTTAAACCAATAGTGCAGTCCATGTTTACACCGAGGCAAAAAAGGCATCACCTGAACTCAAGGTATGTGGTTTCCAGGGAGGAAGCTGAATGCCAGGGGCAGATCAGCCCCAGGACTCTTATATGAGTTAATTCTTGAGAAAGCAACTCCAGTGAAGACAGAGAAGCTGTCACTGACATGTAAGGCAACAGAATGAAACAAGTTGTCACCAGGTCATGGGAGAAAGACATAGGATCAGCGAGAGGGAAACACAGTGTGGGGCTAGAGGGGAAGCAGTTTTCATCTGCTCTGTCCACTGCCCATCTGCCTTCAAATTATATCTGTCCACAGTCTAAGAGATGAAGCCTTCAAACACACTTGAAAAACAGATTATTCTAACCTTTCCTGTTACCCTCAATTGCTGTCAGGATGCCTCGCTGTATACTGATAGCATTTCTCATCTACGAGCACATTAATTTTTAGAAAGAATATCTCAGTCACTGCTGCTGTCTGTTTCTTCCCCAGCTGGACTCCAAAGCCAGATTGTGCACATCCTAAAGTTTCTCATTAGATCCTGAAGCCAGCATACTAAGGCAAGCAAAACTAAAGAAGGAAGGTAACCCTTATTTATTCCCTTTGGACCTTGTTCTTCTCCTTTCCTGAGCTGGTTGCTCTTGCCTGTTTTGCCAAGATTCTGCTTGCACAGCAGGCTGGTTTGGGCTCTCCTCCAGCTCCCAGCCTGGGTCCCAGACTCATCTCTGTCACCTGGGGATGGCATTTGTTCATCTTGCTTTCTGAAGTCCATATCTCAAGTGTGATCTTGGGTCCTCCTTAAAGAAAAAGGTCCTGAGAGTAGACATGAAAAACAAAGCCTATCACATCTGCTTCTTCTGCCCTCCTTAGCTCCAGGCTTGTAGACAGTGCTGATGTCCTGAAACACCACAGCCTGTACTTTTAGGCACAGCAAGGAATCAGTACATGGGCACAGCATCAAGTTATGTTCGTTGAACTGCATCCAAAATTCCCCAGAGAAGACAAAGGAACTAAATACTGTCATACCACAACATTAGCCGGTGCATGATAGGATAGTATAATCCAGGCTTTCTCAGACTTTTATGGAGGCCTCACTCAAGCACACATTGCTGAATGCCACCTCCAGAGTTTCTGATTCAACAGGTCTAAAGCATGAGAATTCACATTTCTAACAAGTTCCCAGGCAGTGCTAATGTTGTTTTCTAGGAGCCTTCCTTTAAGAACAACTGAGGTAATAAAAGAAGCCTACTTTTGAGAACCAGACAGACCCAGTGGTGTAACTTTGGGCAAGTCATTTAATCTTGAACCTCAGTTTCTTTATCTACAAAAGATATAAAAGATATAAAAGGAGAACAACAATAAATGAATGTAAAGTCTCTAGCACAATGCCTGGTACACAGCAGTTCTCAAAACAGTATATCTTATCCCTTTCCCTAATCTTAAAACAAGTCAAATAATATTTTGCAAAGTTTGGTATTTTCTTGCCTGAAACCTTGAATATATTTCTTGAAGGTCAAGTTCATGAGATGTCATTTTAAAATTCATAAAAGTAAAGACGTATGGGAGTTTTACATAACAGCTTTTGCTATAGAATGAGATTTGGAATTGGGTGGCTTCTTCTCAGAGTTTCTCCTCAAAGTTTTAGACAGTGAAATGCAGAACATAACCATATGATGAGGAATTTTCCAGTGACAAGGACATATGAAAGCATAAACCTACAGGGCAACTTTTGAAATGTGATTTAGCAAAGAACTATTTTGAGTGATTTTGTGATTCTAAAACAGATGTTGGCAAACATTTTCTGTCAAATTCCAGATAGTAAATATTTTGGCTTTTTGGGCCAGTCTCTATCATAACTACTCAACTTTGCTTTTGAAGCACTGAAGCAGCCATAGATAAAACATAAACAAGTGGAGCGGCTGTGTTCCAATAAAAGTTTATTTACAAAAACAGGTGGTGGTCCAGATTTGGCCCATGAGTATGCATCTTGCCAATCCCTGCATGAAAAGGTTCTTAATGCTTAGCTACAAACTTTGCAATGATGGGTCAATAAATAAGAAATCAGAAAGATCAGAATGCATGAGACTTTTGCCCATTTTGCTGCATCTAAATTCGTCTAGATTGTCAGAGGACCTCTTATTCTAGAGCAGTCCTAGAAATGCTATGTATTCTGTTCTCATTTAAATTCTGGCCTACTCATTATTAGAATTAACAATACTTAATGCAAATATAACTTTAAACATTATATGCAAATTATGATTACTTTAAAATATCTAATTCAGATGATGTGCCAATGCTCCAAGAAAAGTTTAGGCACATCTCTGAGAAGTGAGGCTCCTGGCCTCTGACACTAGGCACTACCAATGTCTAAGATGTATACCCTAAAGGTGGAGAGCAGCCTCAATGCTATGAGGCTACAAGAGTGCAGGTAAGACTGAATGAACTCTCAAAATTCTTGACGATGGATCTCTCTGACCACTTCTGGCCCAGCAGAGACCAGGTCAATGAACACTGAAAGGGAGAGATAAGACTCATTTTGTGTTGGGAGGCCTAGGTGGGCAGATCATGAGGTCAGGAGATCGAGACCATCCTGGCTAACACAGTGAAACCCTGTCTCTACTAAAACAAAAACAAAAGCAAAAATTTAGCCGGGCATGGCGGCAGGCACCTGTAGTCCCAGCTACTTGGGAGGGTGAGGCAGCAGAATGGCATGAACCCAGGAGGTGGAGCTTGTAGTGAGCCGAGATTGCGCCACTGCACTCCAGCCTGGGTGATAGAATAAGACTCCATTTCAAAAAAAAAAAAAGACACATTTTGTGGGTGCAGACTGACTGATAGAGTGACCAGTTTCCATTTTGGAGGCATCTTCCAAACTCTTGTCCTTTTCTATGATGGCTCTTTAAACATTGGTGCAAGCCTCCTTATACAGTATCCTACTGCTCTCTCCATCAGCAGGTAAGACAAGAGTTTTGGAATGGTTCTTCCAGGGCTAGAAACCACAATCCTATCTTGTGACATACTCTTCTGGAATGCCTGGCTTTCAATGGAGGGCTAATGAGGACCAGCATGGGGCCATAAACGAAATAAAGGCTATAGAACACAACCTAGCAAATATTACAGGACTATGCAACTCAGGGACATAAGTTATAACTAATTCTATGGGGTAGCAGTAACCTGATACCTAAACCAGATAAAGATATCACAAGAAAAGTACAGACCAATATTCCTTATGAATATAGATGCAAAAATCCTCAACAGAATATTAGAAAATCAAATACAGCAACATATAAAAATGATCAAATATCATAACCAATTAGGATTTATTTCAGGAATGCAAAATTGGTATAACATCTAAAAGTCTATCTGAATTGTACACTATATTAATGGACTAAAGAAGAAAAACCATATGGTCATGTTAATAGATGCAGACAAAATATTTGATAAAATCCAACACCCTTTCATAATAAAAGCACAAACTAAGACTACAAAGGAACTTTCTCAACCTGATAGAAGTTATATATGAAAAACTCACCGTTAAAATCACAGTTCATGAATAAAGACTGAATGCTTTCCCCCTAAGATCAAAACAATACAAGGATCTCTCATCATTTCTATTCAGTATTGTACTGGAGATTCTAGACAGGCAAGAAGAAGGAAAAAAAGGAAGTAAGAGAAGAAGTAAAACTATCTCTATGCAAAGATGACATGATCTAGTATACTGAAAATCCTAAGGAATCCATAAAAAATTATTAGAATAAATGAATTCAGGAAGTTTGCAGTAAAAGATCAATATAAAAAACAATTGTCTTTATATATACTAACAATGAACAATCCAAAGTGGAAACTTTAAAAATTCTATTTACAATATCATTGAAAGAAAAAAAATACTTGAGTATAAATTTAACAAAAAATTACAAGATTTGTACATGGAAAACTACCAACATTATTGAAATAAATTAAAGATGTAGATAAATGGAAAGATATCCCACGTTTGTGGATTAAATGACTTATTATTCAATAATAAAATGGCAGTACTCTCCAAACTGATCTACAGATTCGATACAATCCCCATCAAAATTCCAGCTGTTTTTGTTCTTTTGTTAATGATTTTTGCATAAATGTATAAGCTTATCCTAAAATTCATAAGGAAATACAAAGGCAAGAATGGCCAAAATAATCTTAAAAGATAAAAACTAAGCTAGAGGACTCCACATCACAATTTCAAAACTTACTACAAAGTTAGAATAGCCAAAACATTCTTGTACTGCCTTAGGATAAACATAGCTCAATGTAATGGAATGAAATCCAGAAATAAGCCATTAAGTTTATGGCAAATTGGTTACAGACAAGGATACCAAGACAATTAAATGAGGAAACAGTAGTGTTTTCAATAAATGGTGCTGAGACAACTGGGCATCCACATGCAAAAGAATGAAGTTGGAGTCCTATTTTACTTCATATACAACAATTAAATCAAAATTGACCAAATACTTCAATTTAAGAGATAAATGTATCAAATTCCTAGGGGAAAATATAGGTGTAAATCTTTACAACCTGGGATTAGGCAATGGTTTCTTAGAAATGATAACTCAAGTATAAGCAACCAGACAAAATAGATAAATTAAAATTAAATATTTTTGTGCTTCAAAGGATATTATTAATAAAGTAAAAACACAATCCAGAGAATGGGAGAAAATACTCACAAATCATGTATATAGTAAGTGAACTATATTCATAATATATAAGGAATGCTTAAAACTTAGTAATAAAAAGATAAGTAACCCAAATAAAAATGGGTAGAGGATTTGAATAGACATTTCTCTAAAGAAGATACACAAATGGCCAATAAGCCTGTGGAAAGACGTTCAACATCATTAACCATCAAGAAAATAAAAATCAAAACCACAATGATATTTGTGGATGGCTAGGATGGCTATGCTAAAAAAGACAGGTAATAATGAGTATTTGATGAGGATGTGAAGAAACTGGAACCCTCATACATTGCTGGTGGGAATGTAAAATGATACAGCCTTTTTAGAAAACAGTTTGGCAATTTCTCAAAAGGTTAAACAGAAGTACTACCTGAACCAGCAATTCCACTCTTAGGTATATACCCAAGAGAGGTGAAACATGTTTCTGCACAAAAACTTGTTAATGAATGTTCACAACAGCATTATTTATAATAGCCAAAGTGGAAACAACTCAGGTCATCAACTGATGAATGGGTAAACAAACAAAAACATGAAAATATTATTCTTCCATAAAAGTGGATGAAATACTGATACACACTTAACATGGATGAACCTTGAAAACATGCCAAGTTGAAAAAGCCCAACACAAAAGGCAACACATTGCATGATTCCATCTGGACACATAAAGTGTCCAGAATAGTCAAATCCATTGGGGAAAAAAGTTTATTAGTGATTGCTAGAGGTTGAGAGAATGGGGCTTCTTTTTGGAGTGATGAAACTTTTCTAAAATTAGACAGAGGTGATAGTTGTGCAACCTTGTGAATATACTAAAAACCACTGAATTTTACACTTTAAAAGGGTGACTTTTGTGCTATGTAAATTATAGTTCAATTGAAAATATATTTTGGAATATTTGTATGGGCCTATTTCTGGATTCCATTACGTCCCATTGATTTATGTATCCATCACTCGGCCAATACCACAGTTGTGATTACTGTAGCTATACAATGTCTTGAAATGTACTAGACCCAATACACTTTATTCTTTGCACTTTTTTTCAAAATTGGTTGCACTTTATTCTTTTTCAAAATTGTTTTAGCTATCTAATTCCTTTACTTCTTGCTATAAATTTTAGAACAATCTTGTTGATATCTAAGATTTTTTGCTAGGATTTTGACAGGAATTGCAATATATTTTACACATCAATTTGGGTAGAATTGAGATCTTTCTTATGTTGAGTCTTCCAATCCATGGACATTGTATGTTTCTCCATTTATTTAGATCTTTAGTTTCGTTCAGCATATAAGTCTGGTATCTGTTTTGCTAGATTTACATCTAAATATTTCATTTGTTTTTGAGCGACTCTAAGCAATACCATATTTTAATTTGACACAATTTATCACAGTATCCATGTGTCCATATATTTTAATTTGATACAATTTATCACAGTATCCATATGTGTCCATGTTTGTTTCTAGTGTGTACACACACACACACACAGACCACACACACACAAATTAATTTTTGTAGGTTTATCTTGGATCTAAAACTAAATTTGCTTTTAGTTCTAGGGGTTTTCTGGTGATTCCTTGGGATTTTCCATGTAGACTATCATGACTTCTGCAAATAAGAGTAGTTTGCATCACGCTTTCCAAACTATATGCATTTTATTTCCTTTTCTCATCTATTGCATAATCTAGAACTTCTAGTATCAAGCTGATTACGAGTGGAGAGAGTGACATCCTTGGCATGTTCCTGATCTTAAGGGGGAAGCATTCAGTCCTCCACCAATAAGTACAGTGGTAGCTGTAGGTTTTTTGTACATGCTCTTTGTCAAGTTGAGGAAGTTACCTCTATTCCTATTTTTTTGATAATTTTTATCAGGAATGTATGCTGAATTTTGTCAAATGCTTTTTCTTCATTGGTTGATATGATTATGTAATTTTCTTTATTACTCTTTCAATAAGGTGAATTACAATGATTGTTTTTTAAAACTGAATCAGCTTTGCATCTCTGAAATAAACCTCACTTGCATATAGTGTATAACTCTTTTTATATATTGCTAGATTTTGTTAATATTTTGTACAAGATTTTTGTATCTATATTCAGGAGACATATTGGTTTGCAATTTTCTCCCTTTATCTTTTTTTGTACTGTCTTTGTTTCTTTGGCATCAGGCTAATACTAGCTTTATAGAATAAATTGAGAAGTAGTCCCTCCTCCTAAATTTTCTGCAGGATTATGTAAATTGGTTTTAATTCTTCTTTATCCATTTGTTAGAATTTTCCAGTGAAGCCACTGGATCTGGAGATTTATTTTTGGGGACTGTGGCTAATTTTTCAATTTCTTTAATAGTTATAATGCTATTGAAATGATCTATTTTATATTGAGTGAGCTATGATACCTTATACTTTCAAGAAACTGAAATTCTCTAAATTCATCTAAGTTGTCAAATTTATATGTGTATACAGGTCTTATTATTTTTAGGTATGTGCCTTCAATGCCTAGTTTGTTGAGGGTTTTTCTCATAAAGAGATGTTGGATTTTATCAAATGCTTTCTCTACGTCTACTGAGATGATCACATGGTTTTTGTTTTTAATTCTGTTTATGTGGTGAATCACATTTATTGATTTATGTATGTTGAATCAACCGTGCATTCCACAAATAAAGCCTACCTGATTGTGGTAAATTAAATTTTTGATGCGCTGCTGGTTTAATAGTATTCTGTTGAGGATGTTCACATCTATGTACATCAGGGAGATTGGCCTGTAGTTTTCTTTTTTTGCTGTGTCTTTGCCAGGTTTTGGTATCAGGGTGATTCTGACTTTGTAGAATGAGTTAGGGAGAAGTTCCTCCTCCTTGGTTTTTTGGAATAGTTTCAGTATGTTACCAGCTCTTCTCTGTATGTCTGGTAGAATTTGACTGTGAATCCATCTGTTTCAGGGATTTTTTTTGGTTGGTAGGTTTTTTATGATTGATTGAATTTTGGAACTTGATATTGCTCTGTTCAGAGTTTCAATTTCTTCCCTGATTCCATTTTGGGAGGTTGTGCATTTCCAGGAATTTATCCAACACAGTCAACATCATACTGAAGAGAAAAAAGCTGGATGCATTCCCCTTAAGAATAGGAACAAGCAAGGATGCCTATTCTCTCATCAGTCCTATTCAACATAATAGTAGAAGCCCTAGCCAGAGCAATCAGGCAAGAGAAAGAAATAAAAGGTATCCACATAGGAAAAGACAAAGCCAAATTATTTTTCTTCACTCACCATGATTCTATATGTAAAAAATCCTAAAATATCTGCCAAAAGCATCCTAGACCTGATAAATAATTTCAGTAAAGTTTCAGGATACAAAATCAATGCACAAAAATCAGTAGCATTTCTGCGCACCAATATTGTTAAAGCTGGGAGCCAAATCAAGAAAGCAATCACATTTACAATAGAGACGCACAAACACACACCTAGGATTATTTCTAACCAAGGAGGTGAAAGATCTCTCAAGGAGAACTACACAACCCTGCTGAAAGAAACTACAGACAACATAAACAAATGAAACAACATTCCATGTTCATAGATTAGAAGAATTAACATTGTTAAAATGGCCATACAGACTCAACACTACTATCAAACTACCAACATCAGTTTTAACAGAATTAGAAAACAGTATTATAAAATTATTATGGAACCAAAAAGAGCCCAAATAGCCAAAGTGTTCCTAAGCAAAAAGAACAAAGGCATCACATTACCTAATTTTGAACTATACAGCTAGGCTACAATAACCAAAACAGCATGGTACTGGTACAAAAGCAGACACATAAGACCAACAGAACAGAATAGAAAACTCAGACACACAGCCTCACACCTAAAACCATCTGATCTCTGATAAAGTTGGCAAAAATAAGCAATGAGGACAGGACTCCCTATGTAATACATGTTGCTGGAATAGCTGCCTGGCCATATGCAGAAGAATGAAACTGGATCCCTACCTTTAACCATATATAAAAATTAACTTGAGATGGATCAAATATTTAAATGTAAGACCACAAACTATGAAAGTCCTAGAAGAAAACCTGGGAAACACCATTCTGGACATCGACCTTGGCAAGGAATTTATGACTAAGTCCTCAAAAGCAATTGCAACAAAAACAAAAATTGACAAGTAGAACCTAATTAAACTAAAGACTTTTTGTACAGCAAAAGAAACCATCAACAGAGTAAACAACCGACCCACAGGATGGGAGAAAATATTTGTAAACTATGCATCTGACAAAGGTATAATATCCAGAATCTTAAACAATTCAACAAGCATAAAACAAGTAACCCCATCAAAAGGTGGGCAAAGGACATGAACAGACACTTTTCAAAAGAAGACATACAAGCAACCAACAAGCATATAAAAAAAATCCTCAATGTTACTCACCATCAGAGAAATACAAATCAAACCACTATGAGATACCATCTCACATCAATCAGAATGGCTATTATTAAAAAGACAGAAAATAACAGGTGTTGGTGAGGTTGTGGCGTAAAGAGATCACTTATACACTATTGGTGAGAATGTAAATTAGTTCAATCACTGTGGAAAATAGTTTGGAGATTTCTCAAAGAACTGAAAACGGAACTGCCATTCAACCCAGCCATCCCATTACTGGGTACATACCCTAAGGAAAATGAATTGTTCTGCAAAAAAGACACATGCACTCATATGTTCATTGCAGCACTATTCACAATAGCAATGACATGGAATCAACTTAGGCACCCATCAATGGTAAACTGAATCAAGAAAACATGGTACATATACATCATTGAACACTACACAGCCATTGAAAAGAATGATGTTGTGTCTGTTGCAGCAACATGGACACAGCTAGAGGGCATTATCCTAAGTGAATTAACACAGGAACAGAAAACCAAATACCACATGCTCTCACTTGTAAGTGGGAGCTAAGCACTAGGTATACATGGACATAAAGATGGGAACAATAGACACTGGGGAGTATTGGAGAAAAGGAGGAGGGAGCAATGGCAGAAAAATTCCCTGTTGAGTACTATGCTCACTACCTGGGTGATGGGATCATTTCTACACCAAACTCAGCATCACACAATATACCCCCATAACAAATCTGCACATGTACCCTCTGAATCTAAAATAGAAGTTGAAATAATGAAAAAAGAAATATTCATCATATTCACTTTATTATTATTTTGATGTAGACAAGGTCTATATTGATATTGTCTGTGTCTTCGGTGATATTGACAATTTGTGTTTACTTTTTCTTTCCCTTGTCAGTCTTGCTGAAGATTCATTTTCTAAATCATTTTGAGGAACCAGACTTTGTTTCATTTATTTTTATTGTTTTTCTGTTTACAACCTAATTGATTTCAGTTCTTATCCTTATTATTTCCTTCCTTCTGCTTGCTTTGGGTTTATTTTGCTTTTTTTCTGAGTTCTTATGGTGGGAACTTAGATTATTGGTCTGAGACTATTCCTCTTTTCCAATGTATGCATTTAGTACTATAAATCTTCTTCTATTTACTACTTTAGCAGTTTCCCATAAATTTTGAAATACTGTATTTTCATTTTAATTCAGTTCAATGAATTTTTATTTCCTTTCAGACTTCCTTCTTGACCTCTGGATTATTTAGAAGTGTGCTATTTAGTTTCAGCGTGTTTGTAGATTTTTCCTGTTTATTTTTCTGTTAATTGATTTCTAGTTTGATTACATTGTAGAGAACACACTCTATAATTTCACAACTTTTAAATTTGTTAAGGTTTGTTGTATAGCCCAGAATATGGTCTCGATCTATATTCTGTTGCCATTTGAGTTCTGCTGTTGTTGGGCGAAGTGTTCTATAAATGTCCATGACTGTGGTGATGATGTTTTCTGCATCACTGTTGATTATCTTCCTAGTTGTTCCATCGGTTATTGGGAGAGGTTGTTGAAGTCTCCATCTCTAATTGTTGGCTTGTCTATTTTCAGTGTTAGTTTTACCAATTTAAAATTTACATATTTTCAAGCTCTGTTGTTTGCTGCATACACATTTAGAATCACTATGCCTTCTTTGTTGATCGACCTGTTTATCATTATGTAATGCCTCTCTCCGATTATGGTGATTTTCTTTGTTCTGAAATCTAGCTTATCTGATATTCATATAGCTAATCCTGATTTTTAAAATTAATTTTCACATGATATATATAGTTCTATACTTTTACTTTCAACCTATCTGTATTATTATATTTGAGGTGAGTTTCTTGTAAGTAGCATATGACTAGCATATGCTTTTTAATCCACTTTGCTAATTTGTATCTTTAATTGGTGTATTTAGGCCATTTACATTTAATGTCATTGATGTGTTAGGGCTTAAATATGAAAGTTTTTACTATTTTTTATTTCTGTGTTTACTTCCTGTAGATTACTTGTCCTACTCTCCTGTAGATTACTTGAACATTTTTTAGAATTTCATTTTGATTTATGTAGAGTGTTTTAGAATATATCTCTTTGTATAGCTTTTTCTAGTGGTTGGTAGGTATGACATTTTACAGTCATAACATTTATCACACTCTACTGGTATAATCATTTTACCAGTTCAAGTGAAGTATAGTAAACTTACCTTCCTTTATCCCATTCACAATATATTTGTCTTAAATATTTCTTCTACATGCATTTAAAACATCAAACAGTATTATAATTTTTGCTTCAACTGTGAAACATAATTTTAAAATATATTTAGAAAAGGATAAAGAAAGCCTGTTGTATTTATCAATATTTTGCTTGCCATGTTCTTTCTTCCTTTTGATGTTCTAAGATTTCTTCTATTATCACTTCCTTTAGCAAAGGTCTCCTGGCAACAGATTCTTAGTTTTCCTTCATATGAGAATGTCTTGATTTCTCCTTCATTCCTAAAGCATATTTTCACAAAACATAGGATTCCGAGTTGACAGTTTTTCCCTTTCGGCACCTAAAAAAATACATGCTATTTTTGTTCTCGCCTGTATAATTTCTGTTGAGAAATCTGTCATTCTTATTGTTTTCCCTCTGCAGGTATAGTATCATTTTCCTTTGTTTTCAAGACTTTAGTTAGGATGTGTCTTGGTGTGGATTTCTTTGGGTTTATCCTGTTCGGTATTCACTGAGGTTTTGGTTTGTTTTTGTCTATTGTCAAATTTGGGGAGTTTTCAGCCATTATTTCTTCAAGTACTTTTTCAACTCTCTTTCTCCTTTCCTTCTGTAACTTTAACAACATAAATTTAGATCCTGTATTATAGTCCCATAGCTTCCTGAGGCTCTATTCACTTTCAGTCCACTCTACTTTCTCTCTATTGTTCACATTAGGTAATTTCTATTGTTTTATCTGCCAGCTCACTGATTTTTTTTCCTTCTGTTCTGCGATTGAGCTTCAGTTATTGCATGTGTCACATCTAAAATGTCTACTTGGTTCTTCTTTATATCCTTTATTTCTTTGCAGAGACTTTTTACTTCCTCATTAAGGGTTTATTATTATTATTATTTGTTTCTAGTATGTTTGAAAGTGCTCATTGAAATATATTTTTTAATCATGGCTGCTTCAAAATATTTGCCTGATAATTCCATCACCTCTGCCCTCTGAGTCTTGGCATATATTTATTGTCTTTTTCATTCAGTTTGAGGTGTTTCAGGTTCTTGGTATGATGAGCAAATTTGTATTGATACTTGTGTATTATTGTATTATGTTCTGAGACTCTGAATCTTATTTAAACCTCTGTTTTAGCTGGCTCTCTCTGACAACACTCTGGATTTATTGCTGCCAAAGAGAGGCATTTGACCTCTGTTGATACCTGAGGAGGGAGTTCCTTGTTGCTGCCTGGTGGAAATTCCAGCTCCCCACAAGATCTCTGCTGATTCTACAGTGGAGGTGGCCTCATTGCTACTGGGCAGTGGTGAATATTTTTACTCTCCACTAGGCCTCCTCTGATACTACACTGGCTGGGAGGGAGCTTCCTTGTTTCTTCCAGGTGCTTGTTGGTCTGGCTCTCCAAGTGACCCCACTTACACCACAAGAGAGGTGAAGGGCTCATTACTGGCCATTAAGGATAAAAGTCTCAGCTTCCTGCTTAACTTTTTCCAGGTAGGGGTGGAGGCCACAGATTTTTTCTGTGTTGTTTGGATGGAGTAGAGCAGTTATCATGTAAAAATTGTCTGTCTTGTTTGGCTGCCCTTTTTTCCTAGTCCTTTGGCTTTTGTTGGTTTTGGAGATGGGAACATTTTCATCTGTGACAATTGGTATTTCCAGGTTGCCAACTTTTTCACCTTCAAGACTCAAATATATGAGGCAAAAAAACAAAACAAAACAAAAAAACTTAAGAGAACTCAACACCATGCCACTCCTCAGTACCCAGGGAACACAGTCTGCCTTCTTCTGTCCACTGTTCATAGTCTTCTTATGTTTGTCTTAGATATGGTGAGCCCCCAGAGTTTTTAGTTATACTTAATGAGAAGAATGGAAAAAAGTACATCTATTCCATCTTCCCAGAAGAGGAAGTCAGACAGCTGTCAATATATATATATTTTTTCTTTGACACAGAGTCTTGCTCTGTAGCCCAGCCTGGAGTGCAGTGGCACGATCTCAGCTCACTGCAACCTCCACCTCCCAGGTTCAAGCAATTCTCAGCCTCCTGAGTAGCTGGGACTGCAGGCACGTGCCACCACACCTGGCTAATTTTTGTATTTTTAGTAGAGACAGGGTTTCACGATGTTGGCCAGGCTGGTCTTGAGCTCTTGACCTCAAGTGATCCACCGACCTTGGCCTCCCAAAGTGCTGAGATTACAGGCGCGAGCCACCCCACCTAGCCAGCTGTCAACATCTTTACAAAGTACCTGGAGTTAGAGTATAATTTCCCACCGGAATATGTGCAAATTTTGTAACACAGGCTGCAAATTCATCTCTCAGTTTTCAAGATTCAACCCACCCCCTCCTCCAAAAAACAAATGGTTTAAATGATGATTGTTTGTACTTAGGCAACACAGTGAGTTTAAATATTCCCTTGAAAACAGTTACAGGAGTGGAGTAGAGCTCCTGTCACTTAACTGTCTACTATGTACACTGGAAGACAATAACTTAGCAAAAGGCCTACTGTCACAATTGCGGAAACAGGAAGAGTTCGCCAGTGCTCACTTGCTGGTTGATTTTTGCAACATGCTTAATTCCTGGGGACTAAGAATCTACATTTAGAAAATGAGCAGGTTATTTTTATCTAAATTCAATATTGATTTCTAAATTCCACTTTAGCCCCAAAATTCCATCATTTATTCTTGAATATTCTCTCCACTTCACAGAGGAAACTAAAGTCTGATAATGTTAATTTTAGTGACAGGCTTCCCACAGCTAAAGGGGAGGCATAAAATTCAAGTAGAGTTTTACTGCCACAGGGATCCTTTGTCATTCCCCAAAATGGCAACAGTTGACCAGAATCATCTCTATGTCCAGTGATCTTTTGAGCACATCAACAATACCGAACCCTCTAATGACACAGTAGAGCAGAAATGCCTTCAAAGTGAAGGGGCTGGTGTAGGAGAACTAGCCCTTGTGACTCATGAAGAACCAGCCCAGGAGGGAGACTCTCCCTCACTATGGGGCTAGGATGCACACTGCTTTGGAACCACCTTTAAGACAGAAATGTTTCTCCAGGAGAGAAAAAACATCCTCAGTAGCTGCAAAGCTTCCACTTCATATTGAAAAAGCTTCCCCTGTGTATTTAAGCTATCAAAGCAGAAACTATTGTTTTCTCAGAAATTCACTCTTCATTTGCCCACTGATGCATTCTCTATATAGAAATGCTTTGTTTCTTTAGTCAGAAAAAAAGCAGAAGTCACTGTATAGTTCCTGCAGAAGCTATGCAGGGAAACAGAAAATGTATGAAAAAAAAAACATCCTAAATAAAAGACATCCGAGACTCTAATTCAAATGAAAAACAGAATGTCTTGGCAGCTAAGAATCTTCTCTAGCCACAGGTCAGTATGTTAGTGAATATACAAAATAAAGAGAAACATCTAAGGTCTAAACAACTAACCATCAGCTGTAAAACAAACACTAGCATTTCTTTCTGCTTGTAGAGATTCATCTAATAATAAGAAGACAATATACTTTCCCTTAGGAAAAGCCAAACCATAAAAAACATTTGAATTTACTAAACAGATATAAAAATGTAAAGGTATCTGTAATTATGGAATTCAAGGACTAGATCAACCAGTCAGGATTAAGCCTGTAAGTGTTCTTACCTCAGGTTCTTATGAGCATTTACTGTGTTCCAGGGTTTGCCCAAAGAGCTTTCATTTTAAATGAGGATGAAGACATTTAATCCTTATAACTCTCCAGTCAGGTGCCGCATCATCTTCCTTGTATGGTGAGAAAGGTGAAGGTACAAAAAGATGAAGGTACATGTGCAAGGTCATAAGTCAGGTAAGGATCCTCTAGCTACAAAACACACTAGCATCAATGAACCCCTTAGCTCTTACATTTTCAGTAAGATAGATAGTGCGATCAAGGATCTGGCATTCAGTACCAGCTGTGCCTCTGCTTTGAAGTTCATGTAAAATGAATAAATAGTGTACAAAGAAAGGAGGATTAAAAATATAGTCATCAATGAATTTCTCTCTCTCTCTCTCACACACACACACACACCACATATACCCCCACACATGGCAGAGAATGTGGGCCATTACAGGCCTACTTCAGGATCACATGAATCTGTTTATATTGTCACAGCAATATAAGCTCTTAGATGTGATTACAGACCCACACAATTGGATAAAACTGGTACCAGAGGGGCCAACCCAGGAGGTGACAAAAAAGGCAGGAAGGGAAGTGGGAGTGGCAGATGGACAGGGCAAGGCAAGGCCACATGGCAAAAGCCCAGGCCTGGAGAAATGCAGATTGCTGGCACCTACCACCTCCTCTCAGCACTTAGAGATACTGCACAAGAAGGGAGACAAGCCAAAGCCATTGGCCTGTGGCTAGGACCTTGCAGTCTGACCTAGCACCTTGCCTAAGCCTTAGGCTTTAGAGCAGGAGAGGGAAATCTGGCAGTGGCACTCAAGTAGTCTCCAGCCTGATAAATAAGGCAGCAGGTAGGGAGTAGATGGAATTCTGAGAGCAATCAAAACCATGTCCCTCAAACCAGGACTGAGACCAGCCTGGGAAATGGTGAAGCCCCTACTCCAGGTACATTTCTGGCACATGAAGAAAATCAAAATATTTCACTTAAAAATACATGCCTTTGATACATTTAGAGATTGTTTTTCAGAAGGGCTGGAAATATAGGCATAGCTAAAAAGCTGTCTTTTGTGGGGGAGATTTGCATCTGTAGAGAAAATCTGCATTGATGTAGCCATGCTTTCTCTGAGGCCCTCCCCTGTCCAAGTCTAAGAAAGATTAACTGAGAGTCTGACACTTTAAAAGTCTGAAAGAAACATTTACCATCTAGTCTCCCTGAGGGCTGCTACAGCTGCAGTTTAGTCTGCATAACAAGACCACCTTTGCTAGCCAGCCCTCCTCTTCTCTCCCTCCTATAACCTATCTTGACACTATAACCTCATTTACCACCATAACTTGTTGTTTGGTCATGCTCTGAGTCCCCATTCTTTCTGTAATCCCAAGATGATATAAAAGCATCAACCATCTTATCTTTCCTTGAGATCTTCGTAAGACTTTCACGCACATTAATAAATTTGTATGCCATTTCCCCTGTTAATCTGTCCTTTGTTAGCTGATTTTCAGCAAATCTTCAGAGGGTGAAGGGGAAGTTTTCCCTGAGCCCCTACACATAGAAAGAAGCAACGGCACAGCTCAGGCCTCATTAGGCAGAATGGGGAATGAGGCCCAGGTGGTTGCAGGATGCTCAGCCTTGAAGATATAAAAGACAAGTTAGGCACTGCAAAATGGATGACTAGGGGTAACTCTCACAGCTTCAGGGGCTGACCACATATGAACACTCAGGGGAGAGGGTCCTCTGGCAGAGACTAAGGCATGGATTTATAACACTATGCCATTGCTAACTTTAAATAATGAGATTTAGAAAATATAATTAAATTTAGAGTTTATTTGAGCACAAAATTTGATGCTGGCCTCCTTGGGAATATAGATTTTTAAAGAATGGAAGTCAGTAATCCAAAGTGGAGAATTTTTGGAGGTTATTTATATAGATAAAGTTTGGAAAGTTTAATAGAATCTTAACACTTTTTAACATAAGGCTTAACATTAAGTTATAATGATCCGATTGGTCATGAAGATCTTTTCATAAGAAAGGTATATTTAGCATGTTATGCTACAGATGTAACAGACTTGGGGTCTTGGGCATCATCTGGTCTGAGTTAGGTATACGACAATAAAGAAGGCAGCTAATCTACAATAAAGGGCAGTGATTTGAAGGGAAAGAGGTCTAGTCTCTAATCTCTCTTAGTCATTTACAGAATGAAAACAATGAGAGAGTTAATTCATAATCTAAGAAGCAGAAGTTGCAACTACATGTTATGTGACTCAGATCACAGTCACCTCTCTCTCAAGGCTTAAAGTGTTTTGGGAGTTTCAACGGCTTTTTTTTTTTTTTTTTTTTAAATTATCCTATTCCCCTTTTCATCAAGATCTTTCAAAGAAAGCAATCTAGATGAACCCAATAGTTTTGATTCTTTTTATGTTTGAGTTCAGTTTCACTTTGCTATGAAGGCTCATTTCTAGAATGTCACATTCCTGGTAATGAATAATTGGATAGGTTATAAAGTTGATGGAGTACAGGCTGAATTTAAAGTAACGTGAAGGAAGTGACTTTGTTACATGAGTCAAACTAAGTGGCTATATCTTTAATAAATGTAATATTTTTGACTAACCATTATTTTATTCTTTTTAGTCATATGTATGTTGACTCTATTGTAAACGTGTGTTATAGTAGTAGTGAAGACAAAAACAGGATAAAATATAGTATATGATTATAATTTTAGAACAAGCAATAACTTTTGTCACCAGGTTTCCCAAGACTTAAACCAGTTGCTTAGTCAATAGCTCGGGGAGAGTTTTGGCTTTAAATGGTTAGTTATTTCGGTTTTTGTATCAGCAATTAATTTAGTGATGTTATTTGATTTGAGGTATTGACATTTATGATAGTGCATGTTTTCCCTTGGGCTGTAGTATGTCTAAAGTCATATGGTTCTATAATATAGCCTTCTTTTTTTTATAGGAGTTACTTTATTGTTTAATAATAAGATATCTATGTGGCTATCATTTAGGGCCTTTTTATATTTGGTTAGGGCCTCTATATGTTAAATGGCATTTTTTATATCTAGTTGTGGCATAAAGATGAAAACTAAATGATTCAATCAACTGAGTTTAGAATAAACCCAATAAGATTACAAATGAGGAAGGTTTGTGGGGTTTGAAATGGTATGCTTTGGTATGCTTATGCCCAAATATAACCCAAAGAACATGCTAACTATGACCATAGATTGGTATCACACGGCCAAGGTGTTCTTTTCGGAGCTAGCCAATAAATGCTTGGTCATTGTGTCTATTTAGTGGCATATCAATCAGTACTTTATAAAATAATGTCATGAATATACTGTTTTGGGGGTATCTATTTTATTTTCTTAGTGTTATTTGGCCAGGTATCTTTGGTGTGATTTTTTGTTGTTGTTCTCAATACAAAGGGGCAAGCTGACTAAGCTGACCAGAGAAGCAGGTAAATCAGAGAAAATTGTCCATAATTTGTGTTATATCATCTTGAATTGAGCTGTCTTATCTTTTAGTTGAGACAGTGTTACTGTCTTACCTCTTAGTTGGAGCAGTGCCACTGTTAAAGCTAATGAATTGGGGTTTTCATTGAAAAATTTTTAATGACTTTTATTTTGTAAAGTTTCCTTAATAGATTAGTGATATATATTATTTTAGACATATTAGTGCTAAGTACTGGTGACTGTTCTTGAAAACAAAGATATATTTTGATATTTTATTTAGTCTTTGGAGAGGAGATATCTATCATGATAGGACAGAACCCCTAGAAAGGGCATGAGGCCACATACCCAGCAAGTGTCTTTTTTCTGGCTATTAACATAGTCTTGTGCCCATTGTAAGAAGAGATTGTGTTATGGGTAGCAGTTGATAATAGTAGCATTAAAACATAAAAATTAGGGGAGGGGTGAAAAGAAATAAATTAAATGGGAACTTAGAAAATATTTTTCATCTATTAATGATTATTAATATCAAGGATTTGTTTAGATTTGGGCCTGGTCTAGTGTCTTGGGAAGGTTGACTGTCTCAGATGTCATTTTTTTTTTTTTTTTTTTTTCGGCCTGGCATTGACCTATCTAATAGTGAAGATTACCTTCTGGTGAAATTATCTATTTAGGAGATAAGATATATGAATTTAAGGGTCTATGTCTTCTAATTTTGCAGTGCAAGGGTTACTAGTAAGAATTACCTGATAAGATCCCTTTTACTTTGGTTGGAAAGAGTCTTTTAAAAGATACTGCTTTTAGTAAATGAAATCTCTTGGTTGAAATTCATAGTCTTTAAATTTTTGTCTCCCAAAAGCTCACCATGAAAATAATTTTTTATTAATATATAATTTTTAATTAGCTGCCATTGTAATAGTTGAATATGTCTCCATTTAATATCAGAGCTGTATAATTTTTTGAGTGAATTTTATAGGTTTATCTGTTATAATTTTAAATGGAGACAACGGATGTCTATTAAAAGGGGTTGATCTTAGGTTATACAAAATCAATGGAAGAGCTTTTGGCCAAGGAAATTTTAAAGCCTCAGTTAATTTTGTCAATTGAGTTTTATTATTTAGTTTGTGTTTCTTCCTAACCAGATGACTGGGGATAATAAGTATAATGGATATGCTGGAGCACGAGCCAGATTTTATATACGGATTGTACTGATTGAATTGTCTGTCTAGCAAAGCAAGTGCCTCTGTTGTTAAGAAGTTCCAGGGGAATTCCTTAAGTTAGAACAATTTTTTAAAGATAATGTTACTTACTGCTAAGGCCTTTGTTCTTCCGTGTAGAAATGTTACGATCCAATGACAAAATATGTAAATTACCATTAGAACACATTCACATTCTTGTGATGGTGGTAGCTGAATAAAATCTAAGTCTTATGCTCCAAAGGGGCCTTTAGGAAGGGGGAAATGTCTTTGGGAACTGTATAAATTTTTAAATCACATTTTGGGCAAATGTGATAGTCATTATATATCTTATGATCTATGGCTGGAGAGTGTTTTAGAAATACCCTTTTTCTCAACTATTTTATCAGGACACCAGGGAGTTGAGTCATATGTAGGTTTACAAATGATGACTGAAATGCAGCAGGAAGTATAGGCACATTGGCCCATGTCATATCTCATCTTTGGGAGAATATGTTCCTCCTTCTGTTTAGTTTTTGGCTTGTTTGTTTGCTTGGATTTTGGAGTTCTAGACTTAAAAAGTTTCATGTCAAATTTAGTGTTCTTTAGGTCATTGATTTTAGAAGTTAATATAGATTGAAGTTGATACAGATTGTTTATTTTATTGTTTAGATGTATTTAGAGCAGCTTTTTTATTTTTTTATTTTTTATTTTTTATTTTTTTATTTATTTTTTTATTTTTTTGCTATATTATTGGCTAGCAATGTTTTGTTTGTTTTTTGGAGTATCTGATTTGGAATGAACTGGGATTTTAATAATGACCAGACATTTTGGTAACAATATGGCTTTTAACAATCATATAATAGGGTATCTTTTTAAATGTATTGATCAGAAGAGGTTAAAACCCCTCTTTGTTTTATAGCATTTAAAAATTTTGAGCTATTCTGAAAGCATCTCTGCTGTCTATATGCATATTAGCAGAATTTTTTGGTCAGTTAACAGGCCCTAATTAATGTTATCCATCTTATTTGTTGA
The DNA here is from genome assembly GCF_001698545.2 of Rhinopithecus bieti. Lineage (NCBI taxonomy): Eukaryota > Metazoa > Chordata > Mammalia > Primates > Cercopithecidae > Rhinopithecus > Rhinopithecus bieti. The sequence goes on from NW_016813612.1 coordinate 863,899, forward strand.
GCCAAGATGACTTCTGGTTTTATTTTTTCAGTTAAAGATAAGTACTGTAACCTGTACAATAAGTTCCAGATTTAATTTTAAGTAGGATCTATCTATAATCCACATAACATCAGTGTTAGTAAGAGGAATCTCTTGTAGGTCTGTTCTAGAAGAGCAAAGCTGGTTGCTTAAGATTATGCAACCATGAAGCATCTCATCTGAAGGTAGAGGCAGAAGAGTGGCAGGGTGCAGATGACTGCACCTAGACATTGTAATGTGAGATATAGAAAGAAGAGGAAGTTCATAAGAAGCTAATCTGCTGACAGAACAATGTTGAGTGTGGTGTGAATTCACAAGTGCTTCCACAGAATGTGGAACAAAGACAGTGATGGGAAAACCCATCACTATTTCTTCGGTTGTTCTTACTAATAGAGCAGTGGCAGTTTTTGTCCTTGTGCAAGGTGGCCATTTTTTAGCCACAGAGTCTTGTATCCTTCTGGTCTGTTTTAGTAGCCACATTTTTGTGTTAGACTGCCCTAAGGCATTTTATGATTTCATGAACAATGAAAATGGAATATCATAACATGGGTGTCTCAAAGCTTGGGCACTTACAAAGCTTTTTTTTAAAAAAAACTTCTTTCAATGTTAACTGATTTTCTTAGTCCATTTCAGGGGTCTAGTTTGTCTTGTTTAGAAGAGTATATAAAGGCTGAGTTTTAGGGAGAATTTGAAATTTAATTCTGATAGTATCCTGTCACCCCAGAAATCTTTTAGTTGTTTTATAGTTTTGGGGTAGGGAAGGCCAATATACTGTTTAGGTAGATGAAAAGACCTTTGATATTAAATTACCCAAATATCTTTGTGTGACAAAACTAATGTTTTTGTTTTTGGTTTTATTGAGGTCTTGTGTCTCTTTATGGCTAATGGTTATAACAAGTGAATCTCATCCTCTATAGAGGTTTGCCTATCCTCTAAACAGAGAAGCAAATCACCTATGTATTGTATTAAAATAGATTTCTTACAGAAGTCAACATCTGAGAGACCTTTTAATATTTGTGAAAAGTAAATGGGGCTCTCAGTGTATCCCTGAGGCATGACTCTCCATATGTATTTTCTGTCTTCCCAAGTGAAAGAAAAGAAAAATCATCTTTATCTACAGGAAAATTGAAGAATGTATTATATAAATTTATCACAGTAATTTTTTTTTTAAGATGGGGTCTTGCTCTGTCACCCAGGCTGGAGTGCAGTGGTGTGACCTCAGCTCACTGCAACCTCCGCCTCCTGGGTTCAAGTGATTCTCCTGTCTCAGCCTCCCGAGTAGCTGGAATTACAGGTACATGCCACCACACCTAGTTAATTTTTGTATTTTTAGTAGAGACGGGGTTTCACCATGTTGGCCAGGCTGGTCTCGAACTCCTGACCTCAGATGATCTGCCTGCCTCGGCCTCCCAAGGTGCTGGGATCACAGGCATGAGCCACTATGCCCGGCCAAGAATTTACCTTTAGTTGATACTACAGTCAACAATGTATGGGGGTTTGGCACTACCAGATGGTGAGGAATATCATTAATTTCTCTAAGTTCTCACACAAACCTCTATCCTCTACCATTTGGTTTTCTTATAGGAAGGGTTTGAAGTGTTATATGGGGTTGTACAGGGAATAATCAAGCCTCTTTTATATAGTCTAAAACTATAGGTCTTATTCCTTCTGAAGTTTCTGGTTTTAAAGGGTATTAAGATTTGGAAGAGGTTTTGATGGATATATTTGAATTTTGATTGGAGCAGCTAAGATAATTTTTCCAACATCAGTGGAAGACTTTGACCATAACTGATTAGGTACTGCATTTAGCAGTTTTTGTAACTTTTTATCACTGAATTATTTGGTGTCTTCTGTTTTCATATCATTCTAGTACTGATTCCAGAGGTGGTCAGAACCGAAGAACCTGCCAACCTACTGGGCACATCACCATATCTGGAGAGCCAGATGCAGCTGAGTATGCAGGAGCTAGTCTCTTCCAGCCTGAGGTATAAGAATTAGTCAGGGAAGGGGTCCTAAGTCTTAGGCCCACACCCACTGATAGAGGAGAAGCTGACACAAAATGGGAGCCTGTAAGTCAGACCAGCAAGGGGAAGGTGAGCACAGAGGGCTGGGACCAGGCCAGGTAGGCTGGCTCTCCTGGCGATTTAAGGTCTCAGCCTAGTTGCCAGCCAAAAAGTATCTGGGCTAGGACGGGAATCTCCCCAACTGGGAGACAAAGCTCATTATAAGTCACTCTGACAGTCAGGGAGAGGTTGTTGATGAATTTCCTTCTGGAGGTATCAGGTTCAGAAACGGACCAGGAGGTGGACCTGCTGGCTTCAGAGGCTGAGTAAGGAGGAGAAGGCAGCCCTTTAACCCCAAGGCAGGAAACTGTCCCCAGGCACTGAAGGAGCCCATGAGAATAAGTAAGTTGTCACTCCACCAGCACAGCACGGAGAGAGGAAGAAAGTGATTTCCAGGCTGTTCATCTGTGCTTACCTCCTCTGCGTTTTCAGGCCATTTCTGGCTAAAGGATTTTGTACAGACCTGAATTACTATAACTGAGAAAAGCTACTTTTTCAAATTGCTGTGGAAACTTTCCTCCTTGCTCCCTTTCAAGTCCTGAATTCTACGCACATGTAATGCCAAATAAATGCTTTCCACGGCCAGAGGTCTAAGAAATGAAGGTCAGGCCAAGATTAATGCCACAAAAGCTTTATCAGGGCCCAGAAGTTGAGCCTCTGACATTTGCAGTGGAGAAGTAAATAAGATCAGGAACTTGGAGCCATAAAAGCAACCTAGTACAAAATTGTTATTAAATAAAGTGGGATTATGGGGAAAACATATTTGAATCTCCAAATGAGTAACTGTACATCTTTGAAGGGCCACAAGTTAAAAAGCAAATAAGAGCATCAGCATGATCCTTTTTTTTCTACATTACAAGCACACTTGTAACATCAAACTGTCCTGACCATTTCTAAAGGCAGACCCCACAGGTGAATGTCTGGTAACTTTATGGTACCAAAGATGTGACATAAATTTTGGATAGTGGGCCATTCTAAAGCCATGTGTTATTTCAAAGGTCATGATGTATTTGGTCAACCATTAACTTCAGGGAAACATGAAAGAGTTCGTTCTGTCCTGAGATGCATAAACGCTTTGTCATGAATATGGCATGGACACAGTATGCTTTCTTTTTAAACTGTGTAATAAAACCAACACTGAGGCATGACTCAGAGACCACCTTCACATGACAGAGACAACAATATTTGATAGCAAAGACCAATATCTGACTAATTAGCTAAAACTTTAGCTGGCTCTTACAGATACCTAAACACCACATATAAAAAAGGAATAATCCGAAACAAAATTGGGAAAGAAAGCTTACTTTTTGGTTTTATAAATTCCAAACTGCTTAATCTTGCATTTCAGACCAGCACTGTCCGATAAAAATATAATGTGAGCCATATACATAACTTACAACTTTCTAGTAGTCACATTTTAAAAAGTAAAAAAAAAAAGTGAAATTAACTTAAAAATATATTTAAGATGTAATTTTAGAAACATTTCAATGTGTAATCAATATAAATATTATTGAGCTATTTTACATTTTTTATACTTGATCTTTGAAATCTAGCATTTATTTTACACTTAGACTACACCCCAATTTGGACAAGACATATTCAAAGTGCTTAATTCCACATGTGGCTAGTTGGCTACTGTATTGTCCCAACTGCATACTTCTCATATACTGATTTAAACCCTACTACTTTCCCACCCCTGAACACACCCCAAGTTTTAGCAAGCACAGGTGCCAGATTTTCCAAGATGGTCCTAATTTCATCTATTCTATCCCATGGCACCTGAATGTCCTTGTTTTCAGTACCAAGGGCAGTGTACTGCCCTGGTACTGGTCTCACTCTAGGGCTGCTCTGCCTGAGTTTGAATTCACTTCTTACTCTGTACAACCTGAGCAAATTATTTAACACCATTTTAGAGCCTCGGTTCTCCCATTGTGTAAACAGATAAGAGTGTGTGGCCGGGCACGGTGGCCCACGCCTGTAATCCTAGCACTTTGGGAGGCTGAGGCAGGTGGATCATGAGGTCAAGAATTCGAGACCAGCCTGACCAACACGACGAAACCCCATCTCTACTAAAATTACAAAAATTAGCTGGGTGTGGTGGTGTGTGCCTGTAATCCCAGTTATTCAGGAGGCTGAGGCAGGAGAATCTCTTGAACCCAGGAGGCAGAGGTTGCAGTGAGCTGAAATCCACCACTGCACTCCACCCTGGGTGACAGAGTGAGACTCTGTCTTTAAAAAAAAAAAAAAAAAATGTGCTTTTCCCAGGATTGTTAGGGTAAAGGGAAATGATATTCCTGGAACCCCACACTCTGTTCAATGCTGTTAGCAACAGTGAAGTAGAATTATCTGCAAAACAGTCTCTTCCTCCCCTACCCTACCACAGGTCCCGATTTGGGGTTGTGAAAACGTGTTTCTTTTTCTGTTCATATTACTTTACCCAGGATGCTCCCTGTTGCCCAGACCTATGTGTCAATCCACTAAAAAATCCAGTCCATCTTCAAGGGTCAAATAAAAAGCACCCTCCTTCAGGAAGTCTTTTCCTTTTCCTAGCCCCCTCCTCCAAGACAGATGTGTTCCCATGAGTCTGCCTTAATATCTTTATTGGTCATTGTCTACAGCATCCTAATTATTCATATAGGACTTAGCTCATCTTTTGGGCTCTTCTTCAAGGGCTAATAACTTTACTAAATTTGTGAGTCTCCTACTGCCCTTTCACCCACTTCACATTTGCCCAGAAGGCTCCTGACATTCAAAATATAATTTTGAAGCAAATTAATAAATACCCAACAGCTCTGGATTAATATTGGCCTTCCATTATTGACAAAAATACCAATACTAAGTAAGACAGAGTTTTTTAAAAAAATCTTGTGAGATATCTTCTAGCTTTAAGATCGATCCTCTCCACTCTACCTTCTGCAGCCTACACACCTGCCCTCCATGAGTATGCAGGCCCTCTTCCCAGGTCTCCCAGTTCAGTCTCCTCCTGGGCCTTCTCCCATCACAAAGTGATCTCAACCTGAGCTGTGTCCTACTTCCCACTGCACCATTAAATGCATCTGCTGTCAACTCTGATTTTTCAGAGCCCTGCCAGGTGATCTGATCTACAAATCCCACTGAAGGAACTACCTTGGAGCGTCCCCACTGAGATAGCAGATTAATTAACTGGGCAGGTTAATGCCAAAGTGTTAGTGCAGAATATCAAAGAGCTATAAAAGGCCCTGAGGAGACCTCGGGCAAATGCACTCTGTGCATACACAGTTATTTCACAAACTATAAGACATATTTATTCTAAAGACAATGTGATCTGTCTTCCAGCTTCAAAGAATCAGAAGTATTTGCTAATTCATTAGCTCAATTTAAGTGTCCAGAACAAAAGACAGTAAAACAAAGGAATGTTACTGTTTGAAATAGAAACTTTTTGAGTTTCTATTAAGTTCTTGTGATAAAATTTTTGTTTAAAATGAAAATAAATCTTGAATGAAGAAAGATCACTAACTCATTTTATTAAAGCACCATGTTCTTTCTACTTTAAAAAATGGTGATTAATCCTCAAAGGAGTCTCTGTGTAACTGACTAGAAACACAAATGATTTCTAGATTTTGAGAAGGGCTATGCTTCCTCAGAGTGTGTCTCCAATACACCCTGGCAGCTCTTATTTATTTTCTCACAACACTTAGACCTGATCAATGGGGGATGGAAGATTACCCCTGGAGGTGGCAAGGAAGATGTGGGCCACATCTGCAAGTGAGTAATGCTACCATTATGGGCAACAGAAACAGGTCTCAAAAGCATTTATTTCCCCTTCCTTAATACAGGCCAGAGGAGGAGCTGACACATCATAGCTGCTGGGCTGTGGTAGCTACGCCTGAGACAGACACAGCAGGAAGTGCTATCTCACACTCACTGCCCTCTCCCCTCCCTTCCTTCCCCTGGCCCAGTCTAGGAGCCAGTTGCAGCTACAGAAAACAATTTCATCCAATCTAACCCCTGCTACTCCACAAACCAAGTCCATTAGAGCACCAGTAACCTTTGGAAGTTATCCAAATGCTAACTAGCTTTTGGCAAGCACATAGTAAATGAGAAATGTTAAAGCCTGTGGCTATCTCATCAATGACTCCAAGACTCAATTTGAACACCAGAGGATTGTGCAATTAACAGTCATTTTTAAAACCGCTTTGTAAATGTTCCTGATGATATAAAATCATAGAGCATAAACTGTGATTCCAATTTAGGTCTGGATATCTTGCTACAGGTGTCTTCTACTACCTTAGGGGCCCGATGGCAGAAGACACGGAACCCTGACATCAGGAAACTCAGGTCGCATCCAGACTCTTCCACTAATTGCCTATGCACCCTCTGAGGATGCTTCTTCATCTACAAGTCAAAGGCTGGGGCATAATAAATATTTGGCTCTCTTTTAGCTCTCAAAAACCATATTACTTAGAGTAATACTAGGCTATGTCGCTGTAAGAAATAAACCCCAAGGCCTCAATGACTTAACACAACGAACCCACACAAAGTCTCCTGCTGATCATCAGAAACTCTCTTCTATCCAGTGTCAAAGGGATCAGGCTCTCTCTGTCATGTGGTGCCATGTTTCCACACAAGGCCTCCAAGGACACCACAGAAGGTGAAGGGAGAGGTAGTAGAGTCACATCAACTCTTAAGTGCCCTGACCTGGAAGTAATACAGGCCCTTCCTCTCACTGTCAATTATCCAGACCTAGTCACATGACTACAATCTAACTGCAGTAGTATGCATGAGCACATATTTGATGAGCACTATTTATCTCCGCCACACAGGTGACATTCTATTTACTTATTTTAATAATTTATCTATATATTTATATTAACAAAACATCATGATATGCTACACTGTGGATGTGAAGAAAAAGTTCTTAAAATTATGTCTGCCAGATACACAGAAAGGCAGATGGAGAGGAGGGAACATGGCCTTTGACGATGAACACTAAACCAAATGCCCAACACCCAAGTAGACACAGTCCATGGGGTACTTAGGAGTTGGGTACTCAGGAGTTACCACGGGGAGACCAATACACTCAATTTGATGCCAGCCCTCCTCTATCTGAGTTACACAGGAAGCACTGGGGTCCAACAGAGGGAAACAAGTCTTAACCTCTCCCACCACTAATCACACTGAACCTCGATGGTCTGCCTGCTAGTCTGCTGATAGCCTAGGAAGCTGTATTTGCATTTCTTCCTCCACTGGGGCCTCTTCTCTTCTCCAAGACTTTATTTCTGCCATGAACAACGTCATCAAAAACATGCTTGTTGAAAAGCTGTCCAACAGTACCTGGTGCAGGTATAAATACCACACTGATCCCAGCTGAGGGTCCCATACTTACCACTCAAATTCTAGTAGAAATCTAGTAGTTGGGTAAGACTTTTGAACATAATGGACTTAAATGTGGCATAGGTGCCTGGTTACTTTTTTCTACTATTTGAAAATTTATCAAGAGTTACATAATTGAGAGAATAAAGACATGGAAAAAGTCATATGATATAGATGATATATTTCATTACTGGTAAAGCATAACTGCTACAGACAAAGTTGAAGATACTGTGTTGTTATACTAATTTATTATTTCCATTGAATTCTATTTAGGCACTCAGTATGTTTAGCCATATTCTCCTAAAGGGAGGAACACTAGAAGCAGAGAGGGCAATCCAAGCAAAGTGTAGAAACCTGAAAGTTCATGAAAAGATATGTTCTCAGTGGGCAAGACCAATGCCTGGAATCACAGAACCTGGGGATAGAGCTGTTACAGAGAGAACAGAGCCCATTGCATGGGGTGCCTCACCCCAAAGGTTCTATCAACAGAGATGAAGGAAAAGTCAGGGTGAAGTTTCCAGAAATGTCAACTTTCCTACAGATGGGACGTGGTTAATGTGCAGCAATGACCCAGCCTTTCCTGGATTCATTTTGACCTCTGAGGCTCAGAGGTCAAACAGCCCAACATAATCATGATAATCATGATAGAAGGACTCATACTCATATCTGTTTGACCCCAAAGCATGCTCTGCACATATACTACACACTGGGAGTGCTTTCCACCTCTTCACGCTCCCCAGGATCCTCACATGACCTTGACTAGTAAGCAAGGTACTGTGGAATTTAGATTCCAGATGATAGACAAAGCAAACACTTAATGGTCTCTGCTCCCTCTCAAGACCCCTTTCCAATGACAGCAAAGAAATAAAAGCATGATTAATTCATAACGGTAAAGAGAAAAGGAAAAGAACAATCAGACACTTGCTGACTTCAATCAAGCTCTGAAAAAGAGGGAGAGGCAGCAGTAAACAATGTTAATATTTTCAATCATAACTACATAGGGGCTAAAACAGTTAAAATCATCCTATGAACAAAACAGGAGACTCAAATGTGTTTTTGGAACAGCAGGTGAATGCCCCAACCTTGTAAGTGTGAGAGTAAAGCTATTATAGGGAAAGCTGGGGCACAGGGTAGAAGGAGGTAAAGGCAGGGACACTATTTGAATGTTGCACTGTCAGAACTGAAAAAGAATGGCAAATGTTGACAGAACAAGACTCAGAGGTTTCCATCTATTATTTAAGTTTGAAAGATAACCAGTAGAAAACGAAGCCAAAAATAAGAATATAATCATCAAGAAACAAAAGACAAGGTAATATAAGTAAGTGAGCTAAGTCCCCAATTTCAGAGCAGAAAATTGAAAGAATGTCTAATACTGATACATTGAAATACAGCAACAGAAGCACATGTTTAGATTAACGAAGGTCATGCCAGGAGCCCTAAAGGACAAAAAAACTAAATATGGAGCAGAGGACTTAGGCTTTTCATTATAAGGTCTTCTTTACCATTTGCATAATTTTACTATTCACCTGAAATCATCTGATAAAAAAGAAAAACAAAAAATAAAATTAATCAAGTATGATATGAACTTTTTGACACATTTACCTGAGTAATCTAGATAAAACCCAAAGCACCTGGAGGTGGGAGCAAGTGTCACCATGCCTTTTGTTCCTAGCATCCTCCATTCATAGTGTTAATCCTGTTGTGTGTCTTGGAGAAATGGAATCAACACTTATTCTACTGAATTTGTAAATAAGTCCTTACCTCCAGTATCTGGTACTGCATGTCTACTATACTTAGGTCTATCAATTCTCTATCTTCCCCCAACAGTCCTGCTATAAACATATAGCTTTAATGGCATTAAAAATTCAATGCATCACATCCCCAGTGCTGAGAAAGTGCCTCATCTTACTGACACAGGGTTGACAGAATCACTTTACATAGTGAGGCCTATGATTGCCTGCACACAGCAGCTGATATCTACACACCAACCACGATGTGCCTCTACTCACTGTGAGCTGTAGCAGGGAGTGGGGGACAGTAGGAGTCCTGCAAAGAATGAGGGCTGTAGCTTTCCCCACAGTGTCCTTCTCCATTCACCTGCCAGAGTCAGGACAGTCACACTGCTCCTTCCATATGGGTAACAATATCACGTCCATTCTAAATACATGCTTTTGGGAAATTAAAAAAAAACACGACCAGGCACAGTGACTCATGCCTGTAATCCCAGCACTTGGAGAGGCCAAGGTGGGCAGATTGCCTGAGCTCAGGAGTTCGAGACCCACCTAGGCAACATGGTGAAACCTCATCTCTACTAAAATACAAAAAATTAGCCAGGTGTGGCAGCTTGCACCTGTAATCCCAGCTACTCAGGAGGCTGAGGCAGGAGAATGGCTTGAACCCAGGAGACAGAGGTTGCATCGTACCACTGCACTCCAGCCTGAGCAACAGAGCGAGACTCCATCTCCAAAAACAAAACATAACAAACCAACCAAACAAACAAAAAACAAAGAAAAACACTTAGCTATGGATTTTTAAAAAATTTTAAATAGCAGAATTTGGGAAAGATATAACTTGTTATAAAAGGACCTTATTAAAGGGGAAGAAAATTACAACAAAACTAAGCTCCAACTCTAATCAGCCTAACCATAAAATGACAAATTAAAAAAGTAAAATATTCTCAGAGACACCCAATGCCATGCTTGCCTTCTGAATTATCTCAGAAATAATGACAAAATTAAGAGGTTTAAGATTCAAAACAACCCAGACTAATGAGTGGACCTTGTTTGGATTCTGATTTGAACATACTGTAGCAATAAGACAGTTGGATAAATTTACCGGACATTAGATGATACTAAAGAATTATTTTAAGTAACTGGGCCTACTCTGATTAACTGTGTGATTCTGAGCAAGTTTTGTAATCTCTCTGTTTTTGGGTGCCTCTATGTAAACTGGTGCTAACATTATAGTGACTTCAGTGAGGAATCAATAAGATAAATTGTGTAGTACCCAGGGCAGTGCCAGTTCACGCTGACTGCTTTATACCTGTTAGTTCTCTTTCCATGAATTCTTCATCCCCATTATCCCTCTTTATATTACCATGATATGTTCTGAGGACACTTAATTCACACTTCCACCTCCTATTTACTATTATACTTAATGTCTGCATTGAAGAACAGACCATTATAAACACTGGATAAGCTCTACTACACTCAAGACCTACCCTCACAAGACCTAGCCAGAGAAACTAGGTAAATAAAGAACAGCTTTATTTACTGTTAGGAAACTAATTCAAGACTGTAAAATTTTTAAAAATCATCTATTATGAGTTATACAATTCATTAAAGGAAAATATTTTCTATAATTCTAAAATACTTTCAAAGTTCTAGTTCAATAATACTACCTCCTGGATTCTTTCACATACCCAAAATTCAAGCAATATAAAAAAGTGAGGCAAATGTTTGGCAATTTCAGTGATTTTGCAGTGTCATAATCTCTTTTTATTCAATAGTAAGATTCTTTGCTGAAATCATTCAGAGTGTCACCCCGGTTTGCTAAGTACCTATCGAGGCACATCACTGGTCATAGGCAGAAGACAATAGTAACAACTGTCTTCAGAGAAAAAATGTCCAGTTCCAGTGCCACAAGAGCTGCCATGGCAAGCAGTCATTCCTCTTTGGCCACTGGTGATTTCAAGCATCACTTTCTTCAATACAAGCAGGTTCCCATTACCATGCATTTTCACAGAATTGCAGTAGGCTACTGACTGCTGTCCACTAACACTACCTGTCCTCATGAGAAAGATAGTGCCCATTTTGTTGGGTCTACTACAGTGACAGCTGCTCTTTCTTTAAAATTCTCCTCAAACCAAGCCCGAAAGCTGCTCTTCCACATGGACTGGCACCTGAGTCTGCAGTGAAGCTAAGGCAAGTCTCCACAGTCAGAAAAGGATGTTAAACAAGGTCCTGGCTTATCTATATGTGAGTTTCCAGGAGATAAAGCTTGACACATACATGGCCTTTATGATTTAAAGTAAATATGAAGATGGATTCTTCAAGCCAAACATGAAGCTAGTCATATGGATTGACAATCAATATGACTATGGCAATCAATACATGATTGACATGTATCCATCCATTCCACAGAGCTTTAGGGCACACTCATTGTGTGCCAGGCCTTGTGCCCAGAAATTGGGGCACAACACTGATTAAGACATGGTTCTTTCCAATGGTCCAGTAGAGGAAAGAGGCTGAAAGATACAGGGAAAACACTACCCTGTAGAAACTGGTCTCAATATAAAATGGTGACCACAAACTTCAAGTAGGTCTTAGTGCTGCCAAGCAAGTGTACTAGTTTCCCTGCTCCATCTACTCTCCTATTGTTCTGGTGACCTTTTCCATGACATTTTAATTTCCAACTTGGACCTCCCACTTGATTCCTAGTTGCAAATACATAAATGCCAAGTTGGCATCTCCTTTGGATGTCCAATATTCATCTCAAATTGAAGATGCCTGAGACAGAGCTCTCAACTTTACCTGGCTACCAAATACCCTGCTCCTCTGTCTTCATATTTAGTGAATGACAACTTCATTATTCCAGTTCCTAAGCCAAAAAACCTTGGGGACGTCCTTGACTCTGTTCCCCTTTAAATTGCATATGTAAATACGGAAATTCAGGATTATGCCAAAGCTCTACTCATGCCCTTTCTCACTCAGCTTAAAACTGGTAAATCTTTCCTACCACCAAAAAGGGATTGTTTTCCTTCTACCTTGGAGTACCTCAGACTTTACACTTCTTGGCAATGTTATCTCCCTTGCTAGGCTATAAGCACCTTAGTATAATCATCTTTATTTCCACCATTTTTTGGTCTCACATATAGTATATATTAAATATATACTTGTTTGATGAAAGACAAGAAATCTGTTAATAATTAATTGATTTTTAAAAACTGTGCTAGGCACTGTTCTAGCTGTTGGATAATCAAAGTGAGCAAAACAGGTTTTTGCTCAGTGTCTAAGGAAGAAGTTGGTGGTGTGAATAAACCCACGGAATCCCAAGGAATAATAGGTTTATAAATGAGGGAGATTAATACTGACCTACCATCAGGTTTCCATACATCAGGCCTAATATATGACCTCATTTCTATAGCTCTGACTTCTTCCAACTTAGGCATAGTTGGAACTGACCTGCCATAGTATTTCCCAACTGACCTGCCATAGTATTTCCAAGAGCATTTCATGGGGAAATACCAGCTGCAGAGGAGTCAGGAGACTACCTCTTTAGGCTTCAGTTTCCTCTTCTATAAAATGAGGGAAGTGGTGCTAAGCCAGGTGATCCCATCCCAGCCTGGTGGTCAGTTTCCTTGTATCTGATCTTCAAAGCTCTTTTCCTGTGCCACAGTAGCTGAGAGTTTAAACAGAACATTGTACATATATGAGACTAATTCTCACAAGAACTGTTCACTTAACACTTTGGTTATCCTTCAATAAGACCTGCCAACAAAAAAACTAAGGCCAAGAGGAAGCTCAAGACAGCGTGTTCACCAAAAGCTCCACTCATTCTGTAGCTGATAACGATGTACAGGGTCAGAAGTCCCAACAAAATCCTGACTGGGACTGTGAGCAACACATTTCTGAACTGACATTTCTGAAACCTGGCAAACCTTTCTATCAAGGACAGGACATTCTTCTGACAACCCTAACTGTGTGTCCAAACTCAGGGCTAGCAGGAGGGAATACCCTCAGGAAACCTGTGTTGCTTGTCCACATGTGGTTTGCTGTATCCTGTTGGGCAATACAGGCATCTCACCTTAGTCGTTCTTCTTCTTTTTTGCGAAGATTGAAGTCTCTCTGAACTACCTGAAGAACATGCTCCGTTTCATCATCAGTCAAACCAGACAGGTCCAGCTTCCTCCCCATGGTTACTCAACACAGGTGAAATAAGACCTGGGAAACCAAAATGATACAAGCAAGATAAAAGCTCTACATGGACAAAATCAACCTATTTTGTTATTAAAATAAAGTTAAATACAGTTTTTATATATAAGTGTTTATGTAAGGTACTATCTTTCTCTGGACTCAGACTCAGCAAATATTTACAAATGACCTCAGCAAGGCCACAGAGAAAAAGAGAAAATAATGGATCATCAGCCAGTTCATCATCCCAAGTCTTAAATTAAGAAAAAAAAATATTCTTTATAACAAAATGAACCATACATAAGACTCAGTATGGATTTCCACAAAATACCAAAAGGCAATATCTGAAAGTTCTAAACTTCTGTGCTTTGAAGTTCTAAATGTTAAGTATTATATGTAACTGCAAAATAATACAAATAAAATAATTATTTTATAAAAATAAAAATATGTTAATTTATAAAAAGAAAATAATTCTAATACTTTTAAAAAATATCCTATGTACACTATATCCCTTAAAGTTTTAACCACATGACTATAAAATACAAACTAAAATCAATAAATTATCTTCTTCAAAAGGATAAAACATAGTTAAATAATCTTATTTTGCCATTTTCTCAGCAGTAGCAAAGATGATATTGTAGAGAAACACGTCTAAGCAGCACATACCTAAAATTATGGGAAACTCCATTTTAAAATAATTGTTGGTTGGATGCAGTGGCTCAAGCCTGTAATCCCAGCATTTTCGGAGGCCAAAGTGGGCAGATCACCTGATGTCAGGAGTTCAAGACCAGCCTGGCCAACATGGTGAAACCGTATCTCTACTACAAATCCAAAAATTAGCTGGGCATGGTTAGGGGCACCTGTAGTCCCAACTACTTGGGAGGCTGAGGGCAGGAGAATCGTTTGAACCTGGGAGGCAGAGGTTGCAGTAAGCCGAGATCGTGTCAGTGCACTCCAGCCTGGGTTACAAAGCAAGCCTCCGTCTCAAAAAATAGAAATGGCAAATAAGTATACAGAATAATACTTAATTTCAATGGCAATTACACAACTACAAATTAAAACTCTATTTCACATCCACCAAAATAAAAATTATATCAACGTTGGTGGGAAGTAGGACAATGACAATTTTCATTTGGGGGTATAAATTGTACAATCTCTTTGTAATACAATCAGGTTTCATTTTTAAAGTTGAAAATTTATATACCCTATAAACCAGCATTTCTGCCACGCTTAGGTATATGCTTCAGATATAATCTTAAAAATATGTACCAGACATCAACTGGGTTGAATCATATGAAATTTTTAGTTGGAATCATTGACCTATAAAAATGGCAATTTCACATAGTTAACCTAACAGAAGAATAGTAACAAAAGTCACATTCAAAATAGCAAAATAAATAAATAAATAAAACTGGAAAAACACTAAACATCCATAAATAGGAGGAAGGATTTAAAAAATAGGGCATATTTGTTTTCTACAATAGAACATTCTACTACAGTGGCAAAGAACACACAATAGGTACATTCATCAACAGGGATAAATCTTAACATAATGTTGAGACAGAGAAGCACACTACATGTACAGAATACATGTATAGCATGCATACAAGTATGATTTTTTTTTATCATAAGGGTCAAAAACATAGAAAGTCAAAAAACCATTTTCTAGGAATAAGTGTGGTAAAACCAAAGTGGAATGTGGTACTTCTAAGAAGAGGAGAGAGGATTTCATTGGGAATAATCACATAGGGGCTTCAGAGCTATCAGTAATATTCCATCTCATTAGAAAGACACAGTATTGCTGCTACTGCTTCATTTTGTTATTAAAGGGTTGAAGTCATGTATACTATTGTCTTTAAGGTATCTTCCATAAGCATAAAATCAACCTAAAACTAAATAGAAATAATATAATTTATAAAAATCATAACTAAAGCAAATACTTGCAGCGTTGCTCAAGGAATATGCTTATTATTTACAATAAAAATAATAATGATTATAATAGATCACTATTTGATTGGCTATCTACTATGTTCCAGATGCTCTAGTTTATACATACGTATAAATATATTTATAAATGTATATGTAAATTTATACATTCCCATAAAATCCTATTGACAGTCACTACCACCACCATTTACAAATGAGGAAACAGGAAAATTATACATGATGTCTAAGACAATGGCAACCTGGGATTTGACTGTGTCTTGGTCTGACTCAGAGTCCCTGCCTTCATGTCATGTAAATGCTTTCTGTAAGAGGCAGAGGAAACTCTGGACCTCAGGTTTTAAAATCTGATGTCCAGAGTTCCCTGCCCCCTTTTTCTAGCATGTAATGATTAAGAATAGGAGACCCCAAGCATGGTTGCTATTTAAAAGAAGGTTATCTGTCCTTTTCATTTTCAAATAATGGTAGTAAACATAGAGAAGGGAACAGCTCAATCCCCAGAAATCTTTTGCTAGATGATTTAAAACCTTATGACTGCATAAAGTGAACTAATCTCAAGATTTAACCAACAAATCACAACAGGAATTCCAACTTTTTTTTAAATTTTATTTTTCACTCCATTAATGCTGTCTGTCAAAAATAAATTGTCAGTTCACTTTGCTGTGTGGTGTTAGGGTTGAGAGCAGGAAGAAACCTAGTGTACTTGCACTAGGTTTCAATTAAGTCAATTAGAAGTAACATCCCACCCACAGGCTGCAAAGGCAAGGGAAGAAGCTCATGGGCTGCCATCTTCTAGCTTCCTGATGAGCAAAAAGAAACAGACTAGAGGGCACACTGAAAATGCAGACTGATTCTTCCTTTAAAAAGCCTCATTAAATGTGTTAATGGCATTTTGGAGTTTCCTGGAAGGTGACATTTCTGTTCCTTTAACTTTGTTTCACTGGCTTTGGTTTCTGAGAATTCTAAATGAGATTCTAAGATGCCCAGTTAGTGAAAGACTGAAGTGGCAGCTTTGATCATATCAAATCTAAAAAAAAAAAAAAGAAAAAAAATGATTAGGACTTGTTTTTGTAAAGAAATAAATAAAATAGCTCTAAATGGACAAGTCAGAGACTGAGAACACTTTCTGTAAATTGGTAAAAGCTTCTTCCTTTTTCTACAACAAACACAATCAGAGTCCCTGTGCAACAAATGAAATAGCATCCTAGAGCTGGAGAAGGCTCGTGTCCATGAATAAGAGGACACGTAGGTATGACAATCTCATTTAAGGATGAGAAAATGCAATCAGTCCCAGGAGAGAGAAGCAGTCTCCCAAAGACACACAGCCAGTTCAGATGTTCCTGACTTCAGACCCATGCCCCCACCCCTTGCTTTCTCTGGTTTATAGCCAACCAACATGACAACAGAGAGGATATGTTTTTAAATTTACTAATGAGAAAATTAATATGTCAACATTTAATTATATCACCACTTCCCTAAAGTGTGTTTCTCAGGTTATTGTTCCCACAAGCAGTTTGAGAAAGGGACTCTGAGGTGAAATAATACGAGAAATGCTTCTAATTGTATTGCCTTCGTGGGGCTTACACAAGCCATAATAGCTTATCAGAGCTTCTAAGAAGTCTGTCAGAATCAGTTTGCTTTTGCTTAACTGTGTTTCTCAAACATATATGTCTGCAAAAACCTCTTTCTTTGATAACATCTACCTTTTCACATCCAAAGAAATGACTATCTAGTAAGCTCTACACTAAGTCAAAGCAATGATGACAAACTCCAGTAGCTATTCCATCATAATTACTGAATTGATTTAGCTGTTTTTCAAATTTAATTATCGTAAGAAGCAACAAGAGTTAGATGAACTTTAGAAGAAGCTGATGATGGATGCAACTTTAAAGCTAGGAGACCAAAACAAAGGCAGAATTGTCTACGCTATTCCTGGCTAAAATAACTAACATGAGGAAGGACACAGATGTGTCTATAGGCACTGGTTAATACAACCTTTGTAAATGAAAAAAAAAAAAACCCAAAGAGAAATTACAAGAATACTTAGTACACAATGGAAGATTCATTATAAAAGGTCAATGTCTACATAAGTGATATTCTATTAAAGTACCTAGAAGGGTCAAGGACAAATGCTTAAATGGGATTTTCACAAACCCACAGTACATTTTTGTGTGTGTGATAATGCACCTAATATAAAGAGAAAAGTAAAACTATAAAGTCCTGAGAGAGATAAAGGGTAATTATTGCTGGGGCTTTGCCCTTTGACCATGGTGGGTTTGGGTTACAACTGAAAAGAAATTTCTTACAACTATAGAGAAAGCTCAATGTTAAGACTCTCACATTTAAGGCACAGGGGATAAAATGAACTTGGCCTACAAAGGACAAAAACAACAACACTAATAATGACAGATGTGCTTTCACTGTGTCTGTTCTTTGGAGCAAGTGGTGCTTGAGCTGTATCGCTCACTGATCTTCACTCTTTCACCTTCAAGGGTGTTACCCTACCATGAACTGGCCCCTTCTCTGAAATTCACCCCTGATCTATGCACAGCAGTGGGCCCAGAGCAGACAGGGTCACACCACTGGGGCACAGCTGATTGGACTAGGTGTGCCACCTGACTTATGCAAAATGTCAGAGTCTCTGTCCTGGCAATTTGATATTTGATACTCAGTGAGTAGATGTTAGTCTTGGTGTTCTACTTCTCTCCAGCCTGAGAATAGCACCAAATATCCTTTTATTACTGAAATACATTTTCCATTTTGTTTTTTGTTTCCATTTATCACTTTAGTTTCTTTAAGTCACTAACAAATGCTCCTTAGAATTCTCACCGAGCTGGCCATGGTTGGCCAACTGTCCTAACACCATTTATTAACCACTCTCTCTGATTTAGATGATCCATGGACGGGATAGATAGGCATGCACATGCATGTGTGTGCGCGCGCACACACACACACAAGTTTTTCTCAGGACTTTCTGGTCTGACCTGTTCTAAGCTGGTGACTTAGTAGTTGATCTCAGGTAAGCAACACACTTTAAAACCTAGTATTGCAAATCGTCTCTCATCATTTTATTTTCAAAACTGTCTGACTTTTGACATTGCCCATTTATGCCCCAGATGAACTTTAAAATCATTTTATTAAGGTAGAATTAAAATCCAAATGAATTTTTTATTAATTTGTCAATTGATGGGAAAGAACAGCCATCTTTACAATATTAGTTCTTCTCATAAAGGAATTGAGATTCAGTAGAAGTTTAGAAATAAACTAAAATAACACACAAATTTTACTGTGAAAAAAAGTTCACATAGCAAAAAAAAAAAAAAAAAAAAAAAAAACACACACACAATATAGATAAAATTAAAAGGCAAGCAACAATCGGCCGGGTGCAGTGGCTCATGCTTGTAATCCCAGCACTTTGGGAGGCTGAGGTGGGTGGATCACTTGAGGTCAGGAGTTCGAGACTAGCCTGGCCCATGTGGTGAAAACCTGTCTCTAATAAAAATACAAAAATTAGCTGAGAGTGGTGGCAGGCACCTGTAGTCTCAGCTACTCAGGATGCTGAGGCAAGAGAATCGCTTGAACCCTTGCAGTGAGCCGAGATCGTGCCACTGCACTCCAGCCTGGGCAACAGAGCAAGACTCCGTCTCAAAAAAAAAAAAAAAAAAAAAAAAACGCAAGCAACAATCTAGAGAAAACCATGGAAGATAATTAACCTAATATATTAAGCACCCTCATAAAATACAAGAAAAATATAGAACTCTCTAAAAGATAAAATGACAAAAGTTCAAGAGAAAAAGCAATTTACCAACCATCTATGTCCAACATACAGTTTCATAAAATACCACATATCATTAATAACCAAATGCTGCTAATTATAGTAAATTGCAAGTTTTCATTTAATAAGATTCTGGGAACACAGGTACTCATATACATTAGTAGAGGGACTATAAGTAAGTATAAATGTTTAGATGGCAAACTGGCAGTAATTATCAAACGTCTTTAAATACTGACCCAGCCATTTCAATCTGCATAAGAATTTTCTTCAAGAGTCGAAAAAATGTGCAAAGACATTTGTACCAGGATGTTCATCTCAGTGTTGTCTATACAGAAAAATACTGTAAATAAACTGAAAGTCCCAAAGTAGGACAGGTTAAGTTGTGGTTACACACAATACAATATTTTATGTCAATAAAATGTATTTAAAGGAAAGGCATTTATGACATATTAAGGTAAAAAGTCAGATGAAAAATACAGCATATAGTTTACCAAAATAATATGTCAATACAAGAAAGTATACAGCAATACTATCAAAATAGACCCAAATGAACTTGTCTATGCAAGTGTCCATCAACAGAAAAACAAACTGTGGTATATTCACCCACTGGAACACTATACAGCAATAAACACAGACAAACTTCAACAACATATTAATGGAATAGG
>NW_016813612.1:886017-889701 GCF_001698545.2 Rhinopithecus bieti
CTCATAAATCTATCAAATATATAAAAGATAAGTGCAAACTGAAAGACTTTTGTTATTTAACCTATTAGCTTTGAAAAGATTGAAAGGCTTGTATCATATTGTGCTGGTAAGTCTATGAGGAAATAGGCACTTTCATATATTGCTGTTAGGAATGTAAATTTATACCACCTCTATAGAGGGCAATTTGTCAATATTTATCAATATGACAGGGATGGAGGGAGGGAGAAAGGGAGAAGGAGAGGGAGGTGGGGTGGAGAGAGAGAGATTGATTGATTTTCTTTGATTTTTAGTGGTTCCACCTCTAGGAATTTATCCTACAAAGACAATGCACTTACATTCATGCAGGAAAAAAATGATGATTGTATAGCCATACAATGGAAAAATATGTAGCTGTTAAGGAAAAAAAGGAAGAAAAATTATTTATGAGCAAATATGGAAAGTTCTTCAAGAATTTACGTATTTAAAGGGTTAAGTACAAAAAGCAAGATGCAGAAACGTAGGTATAGTATGTTATCATTT
Source organism: Rhinopithecus bieti (assembly GCF_001698545.2). NCBI lineage: Eukaryota > Metazoa > Chordata > Mammalia > Primates > Cercopithecidae > Rhinopithecus > Rhinopithecus bieti. Next base: position 886,537 of record NW_016813612.1, read on the forward strand.
GGATAAAACAGGAGAAACAAAATATATGTTTCTATTATATACATACATCTTGCAGTTTGAGTTCAAAAGCAGTCATCTGGCAGAATTTCTTGCTTGTGTGAGGTCAGTGTTTTATATTAAGGCCCTCAACTAACTGGATGGGAGCCCACCCACATTGTGGAGGGTAATCTACTTTACTCAAAGTCCAACCATTAAATGTTAATCTTATCCAAAAATCACCCTCATAGAATATCCAAAATAATGTCTAGCCACATATCTGAGCACTGTGGCCCAGTCAACTTAACACAAAACATTAACCACCACAATTGTGTTTTCTTTCTTGGGTTTATAACTACGCAGCAGGGAGGACCAGAGAGGGACAAGTCCACGCCATCTTGTCTGAATTGTGGTCTCTCCCTCTCATTTCTTAAGGGTGGTTTTGCTTGTTCTGAAATTCTAAATAGATGCTGTTTCCTTTTAGCACTTTAGGATAGTATTCCATGGTCTTCCAGATATTCTACTGGTTTCTAGTCAGATATCAGCTACAATCCATTGCATGCCTTTTGTTCTCTGGTTGCTTTTAAGGATTCTGCTTTGATTTTCAGTTTTAATATAATGTGACTAGAATTCATTTTGTCTTATATTTTTGTCCTGATTTGTAGAGAGTTTATAAAGAAAGCATTTTGAATCTGTAGATTTCACAAACTTTCATCAGTTTTGGAATTTGAAAAATTCTCAGGTACCTTCTCTTCGAATAATATCTCTCTTTGAACCTGTTTTTCTTCCTGTGGCTCCAATCACACACATTAGTTGGACTTTCTTACTGTATTGTTCAAGTCAGATATTCTCTCTTCTGGTTTTATATCCTTTTGTTTTCTCATACTTCATTCTGGATATTTTTCTTACCTAGATCAGAAATTCTTTATTTATTTATTTTCTCTTCATGTATATTAAATCTGCCATTAAACATATATTTAAGTTTTTTTTGCATTTTTCAATTCTAAATTTTCTTTTTTTATATAATTTCAACTTTTAGATTCAGGGTGCAGATGTGCAGGTTTATTATATGATAAAATTTCTGCTTTATTATTTTTTTACTGGTCCTGGTTTTTCTGCCTATATTCCTAATCTTTTCCTTTATCTCCTTAAATGTAGTAACATATAGCTATTTTTAAATCTGTGTCTGATAACTCAGTATCTGGGGACTCTGTAGGTCTGTTTATATTTTCCATTTCTTCTGTTCCTTTATGTTTATTTCTTCTCATCTACACTTATATGCAGTTATTTTCCTCTAGAGAGGATGTATGTTTGTTTCTGTCAGGTGCCTACAGTACCAGCAAGCTTGCATGCATTAGCAATTTCAGGACTGGGACAATTTGAAGCTAAGATGCAGTTCCTACACAGGTCTTCTCCATCCAATTCACTCTTAATAGGTAAGACTTTTTGAGATTTCAACCCAAAATGAGAGTTTGTCAATAGGATCCCTCCCCTTGCCAAGCCTCTAATTCCTATCTCCCTATCTCCCTATATTTGACAGGAACTGTCAAAAGTGCTGTTCAGCTTCTCAAATTGGCAAGTGCCCCAGGAAAAAACTGGCCTCAAATGCTGTTCTCACCTTCTTGGACCATTGTGCCCCATAATGGGCTCTGGTCCAATGACTCTTCAGAATCTTTTTATCTCTATAACGGCTTTAAAGAGACATATTTTATTATTTTTCTCTCATATTTTATTCAGTTTTTATAGATGTCCTCAGTGGAAGGACATCCAATTGTCTGATCTGCCACTAACAGACACACTCTTCTGCTATATTAATGGGGGGGCAGGTACAGTGGGGAGGGTTATATGATTATGGTCCTTGGATTGTCCAACCCTGTATTCCTAATTCAAAGTATATGATAGCAAACATACCATATTTATTAGAAGTCACACACTGTTTTAAGCACATTGCATATTTAACTAATGTATTCCTCATAACATTAGGAAGCAGGTAGTAGTATTAACCTTCTTTTACAAAGAACAAAATTGAAGCCATGAGAAAGTAAAAAACATGCCCAAGATCATCCAGTTTAACTGCTTCCAAAGACCATGCTCTTAACCATTAAGGAAAACTGGGCCTAGTTAAAATTACCCAAAATTATATTAACCAGCCAGTCAGAAATGATGCATAATTATGTTCTAATTAAAATAGAAAAATTAAAATAATATTTAAAATAATTTTAAATGTCAGTTATGGGTTCTAAATCTCTATTTTGATACCCACCTTTGCAAACTCTCTTAAGGCTGGTGATAAGATTTGTGTCCAGCTGGACATGCAAAGTTGCCCAACATACAAGCCTAATATATCCTTTGATGAGATGCAAAACGGAAGGCTATTTTGGATAGGATCAAATCTGCTCTGTGCATCTAAACTGAAACTAGGCCACAGGGAAAGAATTAACATGCAAAACACTTCCACCTTTCATGAGCATAAACCTATGGGTCTTCAAATCGCAAAGGATGACTTCAGTGCATCACTCATGATACTACAGCTCACTAAAAGAAGCTAAGAAAAAAGGGAGCATGTTCAGGTATCAGGTTTAATACTCATAAATCAGATTAAATATTATAAAATACTAATATTTTATAATTAGTCAGATATCAGCTACAATCCATTGCATGCCTTATATTTTTGTCCTGATTTGTAGAGTTCTTTACCCATACAATGCAATAAATGGTAGCACATTTTGTTGTTATGATTTATCCCAGGTGTTCTGAAATTTTCTTTGATACATTTTGATGTCATATTTCATTCATTGTGTTAACAAAAATACTTCTAGTAAAATGTATTGGATTAAAACACTCATTTCCTATGCTGTCTCTCAAAACTCTACGAAAAGACAAAACAAAACCCCTCAAAAGTCATTTAAAAAAATCCTCAGGGACAAAGAAACGAGAGAGAAAAACACAAGAAGAAGAAGAATGTCAACAAATTTTTAAAAGATGGAAGTATATAGGAAGGAAAACTAACTTGGTAGGGTGAAAAAAAACTGAAATCTAACCCTGCAGAGTAGAAAGGCAACAAAATAATGGCTATTTGTTCCATAAGAGCTAACAAGGTTAAAAAAAAATCAGGAGTCACCAGGGTCCTCCAAAAATGAAGATGGCCGGGCGCGGTGGCTCAAGCCTGTAATCCCAGCACTTTGGGAG
>NW_016813612.1:890153-901716 GCF_001698545.2 Rhinopithecus bieti
AAAAAAAAAAAAAAAAAATGAAGATAAAGGGTGAAGTAGAAAGGTAACTTCCTCTCAGGAGAGAGTAGGCTAGAGAGGCTCTGGATTTAAAGACACTAGGCATAGCTGAGCAGTGTAATGTCACACTAAAAATAGGAAGATTGATTAAAAATTGACATCAAGAACACTGAGGTCTCTGACTCACTGCCCATACTTGTTTCCCAAGATAGCGGCACTTAGGTTATACCTGAGCAGCAGACAAAAACATTTCTTTGAGGAAAAAACTGATACGTTTAAATGAAAGCCCTGGAGATACTACTAACTGGAAATTTTCCCAACTGGGGAGCAGCAAGGAAATAGCTTGCTTTATTCTATGGTGAACCCCAACCTCCCCACTCGTTAAGGTGCCTCCAATCAGCATTTTATTGCATATTCTTAAATATGAGTGAACAGCCCAAGAATGTCAGATATTTGAGGAAAACTCCAACTTGAAAGACAAAGAACAAAACTAATAAACAGGATAACAGAAGAAATGGGTATAATGCTCAGAGTTGAAGAAAACCTTAAAAAACCCTATGATATCTAGATATGTCAGAAGATACTGATTTTATCCATGAAAAAGAAACAGGATGCTAAATTTAAAAAAATTTAGTTAGTGAACAAGAATAAACTTATGGAAGTTGAAAACATAATGACAATAAATAATCCAATAGAAAGCTTGGAAGATAAAATTGAGGCAACTTCCCCAAAACAAAGAGAAAATAGTTAAAAGAAGAAAGTTAAAAGAGATATAGAAAGAGACAACAGAGAGGATTGAAAAGAATGATTTTTAAAATTATGCAAAAATTCCTCAAACTGAGAAATGCTAATTTCCAGATTAAAAGGATCCATTGAGTCTCCAACACAATGAATGAAATATGACATCAAAATGTATCAAAGAAAATTTCAGAACACCTGGGATAAATCATAACAACAAAATGTGCTACCATTTATTGCATTGTATGGGTAAAGAACTGCTTAAATATTTACATGTATTGATTCATTTAATTGTCACAGACCTGACGAGCTAGAAACAATTATTATTTGCAGATGAGTAAATGGAAGCAAAAAGGCCAAGTAACTTGTTAAAGCTAACACATTTATGAAGTAGGAGACAGTAATACGAAATGAACCAAGCTGTCTGGTTCCAGGGAGGCCTCTTAGCATCAGCACTGTTTTCACTGGAAACAAATATAAAAACAAAGTCAAATTTTACCTCAATGAAGAAATGGCTGAATAAATTTCAGAATGCCTACTCCTTAGATAATTATGCAGCTTTTATCATTTTTATACATCAACAAAGTTTCAAATGCAGCTTTAAAACTGAGTTGTTCCAAGTGCATTCCAGTAATAGAAAAGTAGATTGCATATATTAGCCCTTCTGCAGAATAACAATTATAAACTATAGAAAAATATAAAATAAGTAATTGAAGGCACTAGAGAGAAGCCAAAAGAAGACAGATGTTTGAGGAATTTGACACTTAAAAAAGGGGAACCATATGCACTGGGTAAGATCCATATTTATAAGGCTTCTCCAACGAAAACAGTCACCAGTCTGTGTGGCTAGAAGTCATGAAGTATCAGAGAATGGAGTTCAGGGTTGCCAGGGTGGCTGGAAATTGAGGTGGTATTGGGGACCCAGAAAGAAAGGAGTCACAAAGAAGATCTAAGGAATCTACCTACAAATTCCCTTCAAATCCTTGTCTGACCCCAGACCTGTGTGTGTGGGGGAGAGATGCCAAGGAGGCCAGTGAACAGTGAAAAATCTGAGCAGAGATTTCAGCTGCTGCTCTTCACAGGAAAGAATAGTGTGGAGTTGAGGCCCAACAAGTTGGAGTGTCTTAATAAATATCTCAAGCTTTCCAGATAAGCTGGAAACCAGAGAAGAACCACATTTTATGAGCACAGACTATGTCCCAGGATTAAGATATTCACTGTAAGTCTAAAGACAAAACCTGAAAGAGCTCTGTTCTAACAAAATGTAAAATGAAGCTCCATACAATGAAGATGATTTAACTGCCTTAAAAAAGAAAACTCAATACTCTTCAGAAGAAAGAAAACTACAGAAACCAGAGTCTGTGTGCTATATCCTCCACAATGTTCAATATACAACCAACAATTGCTAGACATGTGAAGAAATAGAAAAAAAAAGTCACCCCAGGTCAAGAAAAATGGAAACAGACCCTGAGATAACCCAGATGTTGGATTTGCAGAAAAAAATAAGACGCAAAAATAAGACCAAATGGTAACTTATAACAGCTATTATATAAATGAAATAAAAACATTTCCCCAAAATGACTCTTAAGTTGGATTAAGAAAGGATAACAACTGACTTTATATTCTTCATATTTAAAACTAAAGAACTCAAAGAATAATACACAAAAACATATCAAACTCTCTCTCTCTCTCTCTCTCTCTCTATATATATATATATACACATATATATAAATTAGTATTTTTTTTGAGACAGAGTCTCACTCTGTTGCCAGGCTGGAGTGGAGAGGTGCAATCTTGGCTCACTGCAACCTCTGCCTCCTGGGTTCAAACAATTCTCCTGCTTCAGCCTCCCCAGTAGCTGGGACTACAGGTGCGTACCACCATGCCCAGCTAATTTTTTTGTATTTTTAATAGAGACAGGGTTTCACCATGTTGGCCAGAATGGTCTCTATCTCTTGACCTCATGATCTGCCTACCTCAGCTTCCCAAAATGCTGGGATTACAGGTGTGAGCCACTGCCCCCAGCCCAAACAATATTTTAAAAGAAGTTGTAGTTTTATCAAAGTCAATTTGCTACAAAAAATACAAATTTATGTGTATTGATCCAATTCATTGTCATAGACATAAGGAGCTAGAAACTATTATTTTCAGAAGAGTAAATAAAAGCAAAAAAGATATATATGTATATGTCTATACATACATATGTATAGATATAGATACACATTTATATTTTCAAAAATGTTCATTCAACACCTTCTGAAAGTACCAGGTGCATACTGTTGAAAAATCAGACCTTAAGTGCATAGAGACTCTTGGAATTATTAAGACAGTAATATTCTTTACATTTTTCTATGTAAGTATTCATTAACTTTATAATCAGAAGCACGATTTATACTATTCATATTAGGAAAACAAAGCAAATGAAAATAATATGATTTCTGAAAATAAAGCTGGAACATGAGAAAAAATTCATCAGTTGTCTCTATTTCATAAATGAACCTCTAGGCCTAACTATGCAGACATACAAAAATATTTTAAATAATAACTTCAAGCATCTATAGTGTGTGACAGCTGCAGTCACCTTTTCAAGATATACAACAAACTGTCCCGGGTTCAGTTTTTTCTATATATTTTATGTATATTATAGCATGCATATATAATGCTTGGCACTCAGTAAGCACTGTTTATTATTATTCTCTTCATGCTAATAACACTTGAAATTGTTTTTAAAAATTAAAAAATAATTCTACATAACTCAGACATCATCTACACATCATCACAACCTCTGAAAACACTGTCTCCATTAGCCAATCATGCGGGTCTCAGTGATGTTAATGATGATGATAATCATTAATAATAATGATAGTACCTGTCATTTTTTGTGGAATGTGTTATTTTGGCAGGCTTTGCTCTAAAGTCTCTCAAGAACCCTTTTATAGTTACTATATTTTCTCTTCTTTAATTGAGAGAAATTGAGTCAAAAGACAGTTAAATTAGTTCACCACTGTCACTGGGCAAGTAAATGGCTACAAGCTGAGGACATTTGGCTCCTGAATTTATGTTCCTAACCTGTTTGCCATCCCACTCTGCTGTTCAAAGATTGATTATAAAAGAACTCACGCTGACCAAAGATTTTCTCCATGCATACAAAACTATTTTAAAGGATAGCCCTAAAGTCCATGCTGTTTTCAAAGCTGAACTCAAATCATGAGCCCACATTTATTTAAATTTTAAGTGACTGACACTCCAAATTGCAAACAGTTCTATACACTTGAAGTCCTTGGCTAAACCAAAAGATCTAACTTAACTGGCCCATATTCAAGCACTGTATTCTATAATGTTCCTATTTGGGGGTTTTCTAAATACAATCTGCCTCTCCCAAAGGTATCTGCTTCTCAAATTAGAATAACCCTCACTGCCTTCTAGCATAGGAGGCAGCTACAGAGAAATGAAAGGTCCCAGAGGCATATGTCATTAAATCACAGTAAATCGCCTGCTGGTCTGACAGCCCACCTACATGGGAAAATGGACTGAAGAGAATAATATCCTCAGCTATTATATACACTTCATCTTTTCTTTGGCAGGAATTAAGATCAGAAAACCTGAAGACATGACATCGTTCATTCCATATTGAACGATTTATCAGTCAATATGTCATGAACTATAGTATAAGTTAGTGTAAGTTACTGCTGAGATCCAAAGAAAGCCCTGTGATCACATTTCCCTTTGCACGAGGAAACATCTGCTGAAATTAAGCTCATAAATAATGTCTGGTTGTATTTAAGGTTTTCACTGGAAAAACACAAGTTAGCTACAGAGAAGGGGGGTGAAAAGAGTTATTTTTTAATCTAGAAATTTAAATCTGATTTTGCATCCAAGTTTATATTTTGATTTCCTTTGGCTTCCTTCATTTACAGGATATGGGAAAAGAATATGAATGCTAAGTGGAAATGCCCTTTTAGAGAAGTATTTCCTAAGACAGACAGAAAAGTGAAACCCAAAATAAAAGAAAAAAGATGTTATTAACCTTAAGGCAGTTCTATAGCCGGAAGAAAATATCAATAATTAAACCCAGGCTTAGCTATAAATGAAAATATTCATCTATTTGTATCATTTGAGAATTCTCTCCCATGACACCTGTCAGTTCGGAAGAATGGAACAAATTGGAACAATGGTGCCTGCTGCAACCTAATCCAATCCTTCCTGGCACTCACATCCTTGCACATTATTCAGTCTGTGTCAGGTCTCTCCTTCTTCCCTCTTTCAGGGCAGGGTAAGGATGTCCAGAAGTATGGTCATTAGCTAAAGAGGTTTCCCAGGAATAAGAAAAGGCCCAACTTCCCCGTCTCTACTAAAAATACAAAAAATTAGTCAAGCGTGGTGGCGGGCACCTGTAGTCCCAGCTACTCAGACAGGCTGAGGCAGGAGAATGGCGTGAACCCGGAAGGCGGAGTTTGCAGTGAGCCAAGATCTCGCCACTGCACTCCAGCCTGGGCACAGAGCTAGACTCCGTCTCAAAAAAAAAAACAAAACAAACAAACAAAAAACAACAAAGAAAGAAAAGGCCAAACTTCCTGGCTTATGATATTAGGCCCTTCCTGTCTGAATGACCCCTGCTATGCCCCTGCCCCTGCCCTTGCCCTGGGTGTGACTGCATTCCAGTCATAGCAACCCCCCTACAGTCCCCTCCAAATACTGTGTGCTTCAGGCCTCTCTCCTTGGCATTTCACCTAGGCACCTCCCCAGAGTCAGGATATGCATTATACACTAAAAAAGCTTCCCTGACTAAGTTAGATGTCCCCTTTCCTACTTCCCACCCCTCCACCTTGGCATATCTCATGCTGTTGGTGTGCAACTGTTTGCTAATGGCAGAACTCTGTGAGGTGAGGGGCCATACATTGTTAGTCTTTGCTTCCCTCCATGCCAAGAAGATACTGAATACATATTTTTTTGAAGGAGATGAGGAGTTTGGGGGAGGGGATAGGACCTTGGTTTACCAGAGACTGCAATAAGTGCTATAAATAACGTCATGTAAAACAATGAAAGGTGGAATCATCAGTCCCACGCTACAGATGGTAAAACAGATTCTCAGCTTGATTAAACTACTTGCCAGATGTCATGGCAATGGAAGTCAAAAAAGGGGACCTCAATCCAGGTTGAGTTTGAACTCTAGGCCCTCTACTACCTTACTTTGAGAGAAGGAATTCTTAAACATCTCTCTTCATAGAGTCATAGACAACTATCAGAATTCCACCAGGTCCTGAAGCCATCTCCCAGACGATGAGACTTTTTATTATTCTATCCATTTCCTTATAAATCTTTACCAGTTGAATTTCCAAACATTAGCCCAGATTAGAAAAAAATTAGAGGGTGGGGAGAGATTTCTCACAGCCCCTGAATTTAAAACATGGTGTTTATTATGTTCACATCAAAGTGGCTTCTGCCTACTAGGCTTTGATCAACACAGATAGATCGTACAAAGTGGTACTTGTAAAGTAGACATGTTATTTTTTTCCTGTCCAATATCCACCACAACCCCCCAACAATTTGGTAACACCACACAACTTTATTCTTAGAAATGTCTACTGTCACATTTTATGCAGCCTTGGTAGAACTATCTATCATGAGGCTTTTGACCTACTAGGCAAAATATAAACACAGGACTCATGCTAGGTTGATTAGACTTTCTCCCCTAAAATTTAAATCCTTTACCAAGTAACCCAAGGAGAGTTTGTAATTGCAATACCTCAATGAAAAGGAACTCCATCTGTTCCTGCTACCTAGTACCAAGATCCTTGAAGCACCTACTTACTCTGTCTCTCTGAGGCCAAGTCTCTTTCTGAAGAGATGTTTCTAAAAATGTCCTTATTTTGCTTGAGTTAGCTAAGTATTGTTCCTGTCCTTTGCAAATAAAACCTTGAACTTGCATAACCACATACATAAATGATAGGACTCACTTCCTCACTTGAAGGGGAGCTGAAATCACCTTTTAGGCATGTTAAACTAAAGCTTGAAAACATCAACTATTATTAGCAAGTATACATAATGCTTTTTAGAAACAACCATGTTTAATAATTGATTAGGTAATATTTGAATTATAAAACACAAGAACAGATACAAATGTTTATGGTACAGATTTATGTGCATTTGGGGGGAAAAATAAATATTCCAAGTAAAGGGGAAATGAGAAAGATAAAGTTGACTTCCAGTTTTCACAAATTGGTAGTCAATAATAACAACTATATTAAATCCTCACTTAAGTAGGCAATAGATATAAACAGTCTCGTTCTTCCTGTGAGGAAACAGGATTGGAGAGTTTCAGTAACTTACCCAAGGTTACAAATCTAGTCATTCAAATGTAATTGGCCTCAATTCAAAGTCAATGCTATACCCACAAGGAGATACTGCCTTCAAGTAACATAATTCAATACAATCCACCCAAAGGGTTCAAACATCATTTAACCCATACCTTAGGTTCATTGTCTATAGTGTAATAATGTAAGTGGCCAAGATCAGTAGAAATGTATCCTAACCTTGTCTATACCTGGGACCTTCTGTGGTTGTTAAGTTGATGTTAATGAGGATTGCTTCATCAGGGATGAGGACACAGATTCAAAGGATTGGGACAACCCACAAACCATTTAACCACCCTTGAATAATCAAGAGAATTTCAGCTTATATGATTCATGTTAAAAAATACTACTTCAGAGGTTGGACAACAATATAAATGTGCTTAACACCAATGAACTATACATTTAAACATGGTTAAGATGCTAAATTTTATGTTCTACTTACTAATGCCAAATTTTGTTATGCTTATTACTACAATTAAAAAATTATATGTAGCCATATGTAGAAAGCTGAAACTGGATCCCTTCCTTACATCTTATACAAAAATTAATTCAAGATTATAAAGACTTAAAGGTTACACCTAAAACCATAAAAACCCTAGAAGAAAACTTAGGCAATACCATTCAGGACATAGGCATGGGCAAGGACTTCATGACTAAAACACCAAAAGCAATGGCAACAAAAGCCAAAATAGACAAATGGAATCTAATTAAACTAAAGAGCTTCTGCACAGCAAAAGAAACTACCATCAGAGTGAACAGGCAACCTACAGAATGGGAGAAAATTTTTGCAATCTACCCATCTGACAAAGGGCTAATATACAGGATCTACAAAAAACTTAAATTTACAAGAAAAAAACAAACGACTCCATCAAAAAATGGGCAAAGGATATGAACCGACACTTCTCAAGAGAAGACATTTATGCAGCCAACAGTCACATGAAAAATGCCTCATCATCACTGGCCATCAGAGAAATGCCAAATCAAAACCACAATGAGATAGTATCTCACACCATTTAGAACAGTGATCATTAAAAAGTCAGGAAAACAGCGCCTGCTGGAGGAGATGTGCGGAGAAATAGGAACACTATCTACACTTTGGTGGGCCACTGCTAAACTAGTTCAACCATTGTGGGAAGACAGTGTGGCCCAATTCCTCGCAGGCATCCGCAACTAGAATATCATTTGACCCAGCCATCCCATTACTGGTATATTATACAAAGGATTATAATATCATGCCCTGCTATAAAGAACATGCACACGTATGTTGTATTATGGCACTATTCACAATAGCAAACAAACTTGGAACCAACCCCAAATGCTCCATCAATGAAGACTGGATTAGAAAATGCTGGCATATACACTATGGAATACTATGCAGTCATAAAAAAGGGTAAGCTCATGTCCTTTGAGGGACATGGATTAAACTGGAAACCATCATTCTGAACAAACTATCACAAGGACAGAAAACCAAACACCGCATGTTCTCACTCATAGGTGGGAACTGAACAATGAGAACACACGGACAGAAGGCAGGGAACGTCACACACCAGGGCCTGTTGTGGGGTGGAGGGCAGGGGGAGGGATAGCATTAGGAGAAATACCTAATGTAAATGATGAGTTAATGGGTGCAGCAAACCAACATGGCACATGTATACCTATGTAACAAACCTGCACGTTGTGCAAATGTACCCTAGAACTTAAAGTATAATTTAAAAAAATAAAATAAAATTTTTAAAAAAGAAAAAAATTATGTGTGTGTGTGTGTGTGTGTGTGTGTGTGTGTGTGTGTTGCTTTATTTCCAAAAGCAAAAGTCAATTTCATATTACATCCACTTGGTGGGCCCCACTGAGAAATGAGAAGCAGGTTGTCTTCTGCAACAACTCTTTACCTCCCATCGCATGACATCAAGCGTTCAGGAACATGTATAGCTTGGTCTGGAAAGGTTAGTTCTACTGAACTCAGAGGATCAGGATTATCAAACCAGCATCAGGAACCAGAGGATATTCAGCACATTTAAGAATATAAATAACTCCCACACTTCAAGTGCATGCCTGATGAATGAGAAGCTGCAAAGAAAGGTTCATCCCAAATAAATTCCTATTCTGGTGCCAAATAAGAGACGAAAATTTTTTCTTATGTTACAGAATTCCTAAGTACTTTTTTGTTTCACAAACATTTGGGAGTATATTACACATCTTCAGATGCAAGAAATACTGACCATTGTTTTCCATGAGGATCATGATACCAGGGGAGGCATGCAAGTCAACAGACCATCCCAAAGAGAAAGTGAACCATGCTCAGTCTGGCAAGTGCAGAATGTATACAGTTTGGGAGTACAAAGAACAGAAGGAGGTCCAGCAAAGGTATGAAGCAGAATTACCAGTTGGAGATAAGAGGTTAACCAAAACACTTAAAAGGAAAAACTGGGGGAAAAGATATCCATGTGAGGCTTTGAAAGCTCTAATAAAATTTCTGGGTATTTACAAGGCCACATGCATGTACGAGGCTGTGTACATATGCAAGGCTGTGTATACGCTTAGAAAAGAGCTGAAAAGGTCCTAATTTTTCACCTCATGATGAACCTTCAGACACAAAGCAAGCAGGAATTAAAAGTTAAGACAGAGGTGTCAACCACCCGCAAGAACATTGAAAACATATTTCAGCACAAACATAGAGCTCTTTGGCAAAGGCTGGGAGACTCACTGATTCAATATGTTACGAAAATCTCTGTTGCATCAGCTGACCAGTAAGTCAACCAAGCTGAACTCCAGAGGGGGGCACACAACAAAGAATACAGGCTTTACAGTTAGTTCAGAAAAATTCCCAAACACACACACACAGAGAAACAACAAACCCAAAAGAAGAGGGAATCTGATTTTCAGAGTTGCCACATTATTTAATATCCAGTTTTCAATAAAAAATTATGAGACATGTAAAGAAACAGGAAAGTATGATTCATACATACGGACGAAAAGTAATAGACTGACTCTGAGGAGGACCATAAATGGGACTTACTAGTCAAAGGCTTTAAATCAGTTTTTATAAATATTATCACAGAACTAAAAGAAACTATGTCTAAAGACTTAAGTGAAAGTATGAGAATGATGTCTCACCAGAGAGTATCAATAGATAGAAATTACAAAAAAGAACCAAATTAAAATTCTGGAGTTGAAAAGTGCAGTAACTGTTTAAAAAAAAAAAATTACTAGAAGAGCTCAACAGCATATCTGCACTGGCAGAAATAATCAGGAAACTTGAAAATAAATCAATTCAGATTAGTCTGAACAGTTTAATTTTTAAAAAATGTGAAAATGTGCCCGCAATTGCAGGGTTCTTGGTCTGGCTGACATTAAGAATGAAGCCGCGGACCCCTGCGGTGAGTGTTATTTTTTTTTTTTTTTTTTTTTTTGAGAGTGAGTCACTCTGTCACCCAAGCTGGAGTGCAGTGGCGTGACCTCGGCTCACTGCAAGCTCTGCCTCCCAGGTTCACACCCTTCTCCTGCCTCAGCCTCCTGAGTAGGTGGGACTACAGGCACCCGCCATGTGTTACAGTTCTTAAAAATAGTGTCTCCAGAGTTTGTTCCTTCAGACGTTCAGATGTGTCCGAAGTTTTTTCCTTCTGGTGGGTTCCTGGTCTCAGCCTCATGAGTGAAGCTGCAGACCTTCACGGTGAGTGTCACAGTTCATAAATGTGGCACATCCCAAGTTGTTTATCCCTCCCACTGGGTTCATGGTCTCCCTGGCTTCATGTGTCAAGTTGCAGACCTTCAGGGTGAGTGTTACAGCACATAAAAGCAGCACCTACCCAGAGAGGGAAGAGCATCAAGATTTATTGCAAAGAGTGAAACAACAAACCCTCCACATTCTGGAAGGAGACTCCTGCAGGTTACCCGTGGCTCAGTGGCCTGCTTTTATTCCTTATCTGGCCCCTCCCACATCCTGCTGATTGGTCTATTTTACAGAGAGCTGATTGGTCCATTTCACAGAGCGCTGATTGGTCCGTTTTATAGAGTGCTGACTGGTCTGTTTTGACAGATCACTGATTGGTGTGTTTACAAACCTTTAGCTAGACACAGAGTGCTGATTGGTGCATTTACAATCCTTTAGCTAGACACAGAGCACTAGACAAGTTCTCCAAGTCCCCACTAGATTAGCTAGACACAGAGCACTGATTGATGCCTCTACAAGCTTTGAGCTAGACACAGGGTGGTGAAGAGTGCCTTTACAAACCTTGAGCTAGACACAGAGTGCTGATTGGTGCATTTACAATCCTTTAGCTAGACATAAAAGTTCTCCAAGTCCTCACCCCACTCAGGAGCCCAGACAGCTTCCCCTAGTGGATCCCGTGCAGGGGCAGTGGGAGGAGCTGTCTGCCACTTCCACCCAGCACACCGGCACTCCTCAGACCTTGGGGGGTGGGGGGTTAGGGGGCACGTGTGGGGCAGGTGGCAGGGGGGTGGGAGGCACGTGTGGG
>NW_016813612.1:902124-919253 GCF_001698545.2 Rhinopithecus bieti
CGTGTGGGGTGGGGATGGGGTGGGGCGCCATGTAGGGGCAGGGGAGCACCCTCCCAGCTGCTGGCCTCGGTCCTAAGACCCTCACTACCCAGGGCTGTGCTGGCCAGCCACTCTGAGTGTGGGCCCACGGAGCCCATGTCCACCCGGATCTGGCGCTGGCCGGCAAGCGCTGCTGCAGCCCTGGTTCCTGCCTGTGCCTCTCCCTCCACACCTGGCAAGCAGAGGGAGCTGGCTCCGGCCTCGGCCAGCCCAGAGAGGGGCTCTCCACAGTGCAAAGGCAGGCTGAAGAGCTCCTCAAGCACGGCCAGAGTGGATGCAGAGAGTGAGGAGGCACTGAGAGCAAGGGCTGCTAGCACATTGTCACCTCTCAAAAAGAATGAAGAGCGCCTCAGACACTTGTGGAAGGTCATCAAGCACATTGAAATATTTCTAATGGAAGACTCAGAAAAATAGAAGTATTCATCCGCACATCTAGAAAGCTTGAAGAACTCCAGGTAGGATAAACAAAAAGATCCATGCCTAGGCACATCACAGTCAAACTGTCAAAAAACAAAGAAAAGACAGAATATTTTCAATTCTGTCTTTTCAACAAGAAAAAAGGTAGCACACCACATACAGTTGATCCTCAATAAAGTTAACAGCTGACCTCTTATGAGAAATCATGGAGGACAGAAGGTAGTGAGTTGACATATTCAAAGAAAATGAAAGAAAAAGACTATCAACCAAAAATTTTATATCCAAAAAGACTTACACTTCAGTGTGAGAGCTCAGTAAAGAAGTGTTTGGGGTGTGACCTTTGGATTGGTTGGTTTGCACATGAAAGGCACACTCCCTGGGCCACTTGTTTACTATCTCTAGGAACTGGCAAATTCTTGAAGGAGCAGACCCTCCAGAGTCAGCAAGTCCCAAGATGTCAAAGTATCAGAATACAGAAAATAGAAGATACTGTTAATACACTCTATTTTGGCATTTTAAACTTCCAGATAAAGTATATTACCTAGCATATAATCAGTGCTCAATAAATGTCAAGGGTTTGGAGAGGTAGCCAGAGCAGAACTCCCAAGAAGAACACAAAGAACTCTGAATCTCAGGAACTTAGTCCCTTATCCAACAGAGCCAAGAAAAGCACTTAATTGGTGTTGCAGGAGAAAACGAAAACCCAGTGAAATCCACACGAACTACCTCTGAGGATGGCCTCACAATTTATCTTTTAGAGACCTCAATATCCACAAAAAGTCAAATGGACACAACCTTGTAAAGAACATACAATATCCAAGAAGGCTCCTAGCACAAGAACTACCACAATTGTAAATTTCTTGCCTGTTGCTTTGGCCCAGTTCTCAGAGAAGCAGGACAGAGCCATTGCTTTCTACCTCCCATGCTTAGGTACCATCCTCTGTGATTAACCTCAGCCCACCGGGGAGCAGGACCCAAGAGTATATGACACTTCATGCTTCTAGGGTCCCTCCTTATCTTGGAGTGTTCCCCTGAACTACACATTACTATGTGGGTGTGCACACACATGCAAATACACAAAAAGACAGTGAGAGAGAAGGATTCCTCTCATTTTTATGACTGAATAATATTTTATATTATTGTATTTGGTATCATTATCACCTTTTCTTCATCCATTCATCTGCTGATGGACACTGAGGTTGCTTCCATGTCTTCACTACTGTGAATAATGCCACAATGAACATGGAGGTGCAGATATCTCTTTGAAATAATGATGCTGTTCCCTTTGGATATATACCCAGTAGTAGGATTACTGGATCATATGGCAGTCCTATGTTTAATTTTTTAAGGAGCTTCCAAACTGTTTTCTATAATGGTTGTACCAATTTACATTTCCACTAATACTGCACAAGAATTCCCTTTTCTCCACATCCTGACAAACACTTGTTATCTCATTTCTTGATAATGGCCATCCTAATAGGGGTGACAAGATATCTCAATGTGGTTTTGTTTGCATTTCTGTGATATATGATGTTGAGCACCTTTTCATATACCTGTAGCCCATTTGTATGTCTGTTCATCATTTGCCTGTTTTTTATATGGGATTATTTTGTGAGCTTTTTGCTATTGCATTATATAAGTTCCTTATATTTTTGGATAGTAACATCTTATTAGATACATATGTAGTTTGCAAATATTTTCTCCTATTCTGTAGAATGCCTTTTCATTTTGTTCACTGTTTCTTTTGCTCTGCAGAAGCTTTTCAGTTTAATGTAGTCCAACATGTTTATTTTTGTTTTTGTTGCCTGTGCTTTTGTGAAAAAAATCATTGCTGAAACTAACATCAAGGAGCTTTTTCCTTATGTTTTCTCCCAGGAGTTTTATGGTTTCAGGTCTTACATTTAAACCTTTAATCCACCTTGAGTTCTACCTTGAGTTAATTTTTCTAAGTAGTGTAAGAGAGGGGCCCAATTTTATTTTTTGGCATGCAGATATCCAGTTCTCTCAACACCACACACTAAAGAAACTATCCTTTGCCCACTGTGAATGCTTGGTTTCACTGTTAAATATTAGTTATCTACATATGCATGGGTTTATCTCTGGGCTCTCAGTTCTGTTCCACAGGTCTATGTACTGGTTTTTATGTCAGTACTATACTGTTGGATTACTACAGCTTTGTAATATTGTTCGAAATCAGGAAGTATGATGCCTCCAACTTTGTTCTTTTTGTTCAAAATTGCTTTGGTTATTTGGAGGCTTTTGTGGTTCTATATAAATGCTTAAAAGTTTTCTCTGTTTTATAAAATGCCATTAGAATTTTGATAGGGGTTATACTGGATCTAAAGAATGCTTTGAGTAGTATATATATTTTTACAACATTAATTCTTCCAATCCAAGAACACAGGAAATCTTTCCATGTGTTTGTTTCAGTTTCTTTCATCCATGTCTTTTGATTTTCAATGTACAGATCTTTTACCACCATGGGCAAATTTATTTCTAGGATTTTATACTCAGGAGGCTGAAGCAGGAGAGTCACCTGAACGCAGGAGGCAGACGTTGTGGTGAGCCGAGATCACACCATTACATTCCAGCCTGGGCAACAAGAGCGAAACTCCATCTCAAAAAAAAAAAAAGTATTTTATTATTTTTGATGTGATTGTAAATGGGCTTGTATTATTTCTTTTTCAGATAGTTTTGTTATAATATAGAAATGTAACTGATTTTTGTATGTCAACTTTGTATCATGCAGGTTTGCTGAATTCACTTAATTTTTTTTTTATCCTTTATTTTGGGTTCAGGGGTATAGGTGTAGGTTTATTATACAGGTAACTTATGTGTCATGGGGGTTTGGTGTACAGATTATTTCATCACCCAGGTAATCAGCACCGTACTTGATAGGGAGTTTTTTTTTAAATCCTTAACCTCCATTCCACCCTCCCTACCTCAAGTAGGCCCCGGTGTCTGTTGTTCCCATCTTTGTGTCCGTATGTACTCAATGTGTAGCTCCCACTGATAAGTGGGAACATGTGGTGTTTGGTTTTTTATTAATGTGTCAGTTTGCGTAGGATAATGGCCTCTAGCTACACTGATGTTGTTACAAAGGACATAATCTCATTCTTTTTATGCCTGCGTAGTATTCCATGGTGTGTATTTACCACATTTTCTTTAGTCTACCATTGATGGGCATTTAGGTTGATTTCATGACTTTGCTATTGTGAGTAGTACTGCAATGAACATATGCCTGTATGTGTCTTTATAGTAGAGTGATTTATATTCCACTGGGTATATACCCAATAATGGGATTGCTGAGTCAAATGGTATTTCTAAGTTCTTTGAGAAAACACCATGCTGCTTTCCACAAAAGGTGAATTTATTTACATTCCCACCAGCAGTGTATAAGTGTTCCCTTTGCTCTGCAACCTCACCAGCATTTATTATTTTTTGACATTTTTAATAGCCATTCTGACTGGTGTGGTATCTCATTGCAGTTTTGATTTGCATTTCTCTAATGATCAGTGATGCAGAGCATTTTTTCATATGCTTGTTGACCATGTGTATGCCTTCTTTTGAAAAGTGGCTGTTAATATCCTTTGCCTACCTTTTATGGGATTATTTTTTGCTTGTTAATTTGTTTAAGTTCCTTATAGATGCTGGATTTTAGACCATTGTCAGATGCATAGTTTGCAAATTTTTTTTCCATTCTGTGGGTTGTCTGTTTACTCTGTTGATAGTTTCTGTTGTTGGGCAGAAGCTCTTTAGTATAATTAGGTCTCATTTGTCAATTTTTGTTTCTGTTGCAAGTGCTTTTAGTGTCTTTGTCATAAAATCTTTGCCAGGTTCTATATGTGGAATGGTATTTCCTAGGTTATCGTCTAAGGTTTTTACAGTTTTAGGTTTTACATTTAAGTCTGTAATCCACCTTGAGCTGATTTTTGTATATAGTGTAAGGAAGGGGTCCACCTTCAATATTCTGCATATTGCTTGCCAGTTATCTCAACACTATTTATTGAATAGGGAGTTCTTTCTCCATGGCTTGCTTTTGTTAATTTTGTCAAAGATGAGATGGTTGTAAATGTGTGACATTATTTCTGGGCTCTTTATTCTATTCCACTGGTCTATGTATCTGTTTTTGTACCAATACTATACTGTTTTCGTTAACTGTATCTTTGGAGTATAGTTTGAAGTTGGGTAATATGATGTCTCTGGCTTTATTCTTTTTGCTTAGGATTGCCTTGGCTATTTAGGCTTTTTTGTTGTTGTTCCATATGAATTTTAAAATAGCTTTTTCTAATTCTGTGAAGAATGTCATTGGTAGTTTCATAGGAATAGCATTCAATCTGTAAATTGCTTTGGGCAGTATGGTCATTTTAAGTATTTCGATACTTCCTATCCATAAGCATGGAATGTTTTCCATTTGTTTATGTCATGACAGATTTCTTTCAGCAGCTTTTTAAAATTCTTATTGTAGAGATCTTTCACTTCCCTGTTAGCTGTAGTCCTAGATATTTTATTCTTTCTGTGGCTATTATTAATGGAACTGGATTACTGATTGTCTCTCAGCTTGGATGTTGTTGGTGTATAGGAATGCTAGTGACTTTTGTACATTTATTTTGTATCCTGAAACTGTATTGTAAAGTTTTTAACCAGATTATGGAGCTTTTGGGTAGAGACTATTGGGTTTTCTAAGTACAGAATCATATTGTCTGCAAACAGGAGTAGTTTGACTTCCTCTCTTCCTATTTGATGTATTTTTTTTTCCCTCTTGTCCCAATTTCTCTGAGTAGGACTTCCAATACTGTGTTGAATAGGAGTGGTGAGAGAGGGCATCCTTGTTTTGTGCTGGTTTTTAAAGGGGAATGCTTCCAGCCTTTGCCCATTAAGTATGATATTGGCTGTGTGTTTGTCATAGATGGCTCTTACTATTTTGAAGAACGTTCATTCAATGCCTAGTTTGAGATTTTTTAGCACGAAGGGATGTTGAATTTTATTGGAAGCATTTTCTGTGCATATTGAGATAATCATATGATTTTTTTTAGTTCTGTTTATGTGATAAATCACATTTGCTAATTTGTATATGTTGAACCAACCTTGCGTCCCAGAGATACAGCCTATATGATAATCATGGATTAGCTTTTTGATGTGCTGCTAGATTTGATTTGCTAGTATTTTTTTGAGGGTTTTTGCATCTGTGATCATCAAGAACATTGGCCTACAGTTTGTTGTTGTTGTGTCCCTGCCGGGTTTTGGTGTCAAGATGATACTAGCCTTATAGAATGAGTTAGGGAGGGGTCTCACCTCAATTTTTTGGAATAGTACCAGTTGTTCATTATACATCTGGTCTAATTCATCTGTGAATCCATCTGGTCCTGAGCTTTTTGTGGATGGTAAGTTTTTATTACTGATTCAATTTAAGAAATCATATTGATCTGTTCAGGGATTCAATTTCTTCCTGGTTCAATCTTGGGAGGTTGTACTTTTGCAGAAATTTATTTCTTCTGGATTTTGTAAATAATATACATAGAAGTAAGTGTTCATAGTAGCCTCTGAGAGGTTTTGTTTTGGTTTTTGTTTTTTGTATTTCTCTAGGGTTGGTGGTAATGTCCCCTTTATCATTTCTGATTGTGTTTATTTGGATCTTCTCTTTTTTTCTTTATCAGTCTAGGTGGTGACCTATTTTATTAATTATTTCAAAGACCTACTCCTGGATCTGTTGATCTTTTGAATAGTTTTTCATATCTCAAATTTCTTTAGTTCAGCTCTCATTTTGTTAACGTCTTGTCTTCTGCTAGCTTTGGAGTTAGTTTTCTTGTTTCTCTAGTTTCTCTAGGTATGGTAAGGTTGTTAATTTGAAATATTTCTAGCTTTTCGATGTGAGTGTTTAGTACTATAAAATTCCCTCTTAACCCAGCTTTAGCTGTGTCCCAGTGATTCAAATATGTTGTAGCTTTTTTCTCATTAGTTTTAAAGAATTTCTTGATTTCTGCATTAATTTCATTATTTAACCAGAAGTCATTCATTCAAGGGAAGGGTTAATTTTCAGGTAATTAGCATGGTTTTGAGCAATATTCTTGGCATTGACTTCTATTTTTTATTGCACTGTGGTCCAAGAGTATGATTGGTATAATTTTGGTTGTTTTCTTTTAATGCACTGAGGATTGCTTTATGCCCAATTGTGTGGTTGATTTAGAGTATGTTTCATGTGCAGATGAGAAGAATGGATGGATGTTCTGTTATTTTGGAGTGCAGAGTTCTGTAGAGGTCTATCAGGTCCATTTGGTCAAGTGCTGAGTTCAAGTCCCAAATATCTTTATTAGTTTTCTGCCTTGATGACCTAATACAGTCAGTGGGGTGTTGAAGTTTCCCAGTACTATTGTATGATTATCAAAGTTTCTTTGTAGGTCTCTAGGAACTTGCTTTATGAATCTGGGTGCTCCTGTGTTGGATGTGTCTATATTTAGGATAGTTAGGTCTTCTTGTTGAATTGAGCCCTTTACCATTACAAAATGCCTTCTTTGACTTTTTTATCTTTAGTGGCTTATAGTATTTTTTATCTGAAATTAGAATAGCAATCCCTGATTTTTTCCATATTTGATTATGTCATCTTGTTGTTAGCTGGTTAATATGCAGACTTGTTTGTATGGTTGCTTTACAGTGTGACTGGTCTATGCATTTAAGTGTTTTTGTAGTGGGTGGTAACAGTCTTTCCTTTCCATAGTTAGCACTCCCTTCAGGACCTCTTATAATCCAGGGCTGATGGTAATAAATTCTCTTAACATTTTCTTGTCTGAAAAGGATCTTATTTCTCCTTTGCTTATGAAGCCAAGTTTAGCTGGAAATGAAATTCTTGGTTGGAATTTATTTTGTTTAAGAATGCTAAATATATGCTCCCAATCTCTTCTGGCTTGTAGAGTTTCTGCTGAAATGTCCACTGTTAGCCTGATGGGGTTCCCTTTGTAGGTGACCTACCCCTTCTCTCTCGCTGGCTTTAACATTTTTTCTTTCATTTCAACCTTGGAGAATCTGATGACTATATGTCTTGGGGATGTCCTTCTTGTGTGACATTTCACAAGGATTCTCTGCATTTCACTAATTTGAATGTTGGCCTCTCTGGCAAGGTTAAGGAACTTTTCATTGATGATGTCCTGAAATATGTTTTTCAAGTTGCTTGCTTTCTCTCCCTTTTTCAGGGACATCAATGAGTTGTAGATTTGATCTCTTTACATAATTCCATATTTCTTGAAGGTTTTGTTCATTTTTCTTTATTGATTTTGCTTCACTTTTCTGAGTTATTTCAGAGAGCTAGTCCTTGAGCTCTGAGATTCTTTCCTCAGCTTGGTTGATTCTGCAGTTAATGCTTTTGATTGTATCCTGAAATTCTTAAAGTGAGTTTTTCAGCTCTATCAGATCAGTTTGGTTCTTTCTTAAAATGGCCATTTCATCTTTCATCTCCTGCATCATTTGATTGAATTCATTAGCATCCCTGGATTGGGTTTCAGCTTTCTCCTGAATCTCAATGTCTTCATTTCTATCTATGTTCTGAATTCTATTTCTGTCATTTCAGCCATTTCAGTCTGGTTAGGAACCACTGCTGCAAAACTAGTGTGGTTGTTTGGAGGTAAGAAGACACTCTGGGTTTTGATTTGCCAGAGTTCTTGTGCTGGTTCTTTCACATCTTTGGGGCTGATGGTCCTTTAATCTTTGAAGTTGCTGTCCTGTAGATGGGTTTTTATTTCTTTTATCCTCTTTGATGTCCTTGGGGATTTGATTATGGTATAAGGTAAGCTTGGTTGACTAGCTTCATTTCTAGAAGATTTAGGGGACCAACAGTCAGCTGAGGACTCATGAGCTGTGTGCTCTAACTCTGCGGGGCTAGTATCAAGCCATGGCTTTGCTCTCTAGCCTGTTGAGGTTAGGAACCTGCTGCACTGAAGAGGCCAACATGTTCCTGGACCACTCGTCATAACACCCTGATGGGTGGTGCCAGCCAAAGCACTTCATTAGGGGGTTGCAGTGGGACCTGTGCTCATTCACATGTGCCAGCAGCAGCAGCAGCGCAGCAGAATGCATGCTTGTTGGCTGAGATAGGGCATTGGCAGGAGCAGGGGTACTGGCATCTGTGTGCATGTTCACTCCAGTGGCAGAATCCGCATGCCTGGGAGAGGAGGTGCTAGCGGCAGCCGGATCTATTTGATGCGTGCTGGAGACCCTCTGCATCAATGTTCCATATAGTGGGAGCGCGCGTATAATAATGCTACCATGCCAGATGGGCAAGGGAGAGGCAAAAGGTCTGTCCATCGTAGCCTACAGGGCCACTGAGATGAGTGGCCGTGGGCAAGAGTATGCTAGCAATGCAGCACGGAGGTGGCTGTAGTTGGGTGAGGGAATAGGTGGGCTAGTGCAGATCAGAAAAGGGCCACTTTGCTGGAGCTCTTCGATGGTCAGGCATGGTCTTCTAGCACAGGAGCTATAATGTGGGCTTCTGGGAGACACCCCAGCTGGGCATCCAAGGATGCACTGCAAGAAGGTGCAGCCAGGTTGGGCCCCCATGAGAGGACAGCAGACAGGGAGGCCCTCAGGTTGGACCAGCCCCATCTCATGAACAAGATCACCCTGATCTGTTCATGTCTGACAGTTCCCCGAAGGCTAAAGTCTCCTAAGGGAGCAAGACAAGCCTTAGGCAATGGACATTCATGACCATGCTTCACTACAGATGCTCCCATACCAAACCCTCTGGGCTCTGCACAAGCTGGAGTTCTTCCCCTACCACCTCTCTAAGCAGCTTTCCCTGCCATCTGAAGTGTTCATGGGGGTTTTGGGGTCTCCTGCTGCCAGGATTCCAGAGGCCTGTGGCGAGAGCGGGTTGCTCCTCACCTGCTCAACTCACACCTTCCCCAGGAGTCATTCAGGGCCAGGAATGAGTTCCAGTGTATAGCTGAATTTATTTATTAGTTCTAACAGTTTTTTCTTTGTGTGTGTGTATGGAGTCTTTAGAGTTATCTATATGTAAGATCACGTCATCTGCAAACAGAAATAATTGTACTTCTTTTTGTATTTGTATGCCTTTTATTTCCTTTTTTGCCTACATAGATAGCACTTTCAGTACTATGTTGAATAGAAGTAGCGAGAGTGGGCACCCTTGTCTTGTTTCTGAGCTTAGAGAAAAAGCTTTTGGCTTTTCACTGTTGAGTATGATGTTAGCTGTGGGCTTGTTATATATGGCTTCCATTACTTTGGGGTACATTTTCTTCTATAAACAATTTGTTGAGTTTTCTAATCTCAGAAGGATATTGAATTTTTTCAAATGCTTTTTCTGCATTTTATTGAGATAATCATATGATTTTATTCTTCATCCTGTTAGTGTGTTGTATCACCTTTACTGATTTGTATATGTTGAACCATCCTTGCACAGCAGGGTTAAGATCCCTTGATATGCTTAATCATGGTGTATGATACTTCTAATTGCTGTTAAGTTGGCCAATATTTTGTTAAGAATTTTTACATCTATGTTCTTCAGAGTTATTGGCCTGTAATTTTCTTTTCTTGTCATGTCCCTATCTTGCTCTGGTATACATGTAATATTAGCCTCATAAAATGAGTTTGAAAGTGTTCCCTCATCTTAGTTTTTCAAAGAGTTTGAGAAGGACTTGCAATAGGTCTTTAAATGCTTGGCAGAATTCACCTTTAAAGTCGTCTAGTTCAGGGCTTTTCTTTGTTGGCAGGTTTTTGATTACTGAATCAATCTCTTTATTCATTATTGGTCTGTTCAGATTTTGTCATTTTTCATAATTCAGTCATGGCAGGTTGTATGTTCCTGAGAATTTACTCATTCTTCTAGGCTTTCCAAGTTGTTGGTTTATAATTGTTTATAGTGCTTTCTTATGATCCTTTGTAATTCCATTGTATCAGCTGTATCCCCTGTCATTTATAGTTTTATTTACTCAAGTCCTCTCCATCTTTGATTAGTCTAGCCAAGGGTTTGTCCTTTTTTTTTTTTTTTTTTTTTTTTTTTTTCAAAAAACCAACTCAGTTTCATTGGTCTTTTCTATTGTTTTTCTAGTCTTTATTTTCTATATTTCTGCTTTAATATTTATCGTTTCCTTTTTCCTGTTGATGTTGAACGTAGTTTGTTATTCTTTCTGTAGTTCCTTGCGGTATAAAGTAAGGCTTTTTTTTGAAATCTTTCTTTTTCTTAATGTAGACATTTATTGCTATCAACATCTCTCTCAGAACTGCTTTTACTGCCTCCTCTGAGTTTTGGCTTATGGTGTTTCCATTTTTGTTCTCTCAAGGTATTTTAAAATTTCCCTTTTAATTTATACTTTGACCCATTGATTGTTCAGGAGTGTTTTGTTTAATTCTCTTGTGTTTGTGAATTTTCCAGTTTTCCTCCTGTTATTACTTTTTAGTTTCATACCATTGTGGTCAGAAAATATATTTGAAATGATTCCAAACTTCTTGAATTTGTTACAACTTTTTTGTGGCCTAATGTATAATCTGTCCTGGAGAATGTTTTGTGTGCCCTTGGAAAGAATGTCTATTTTGCTTCTATTGGATGGAAAGTTCTGTATATGTCTGTTAACTCCATTTGGTCTATAGTGTTATTAAAATCTGCTAATTTTTTATTGATTTTCTGTCTGGATGATCTGTTGCTGAAAGTGGGATATTAAAATCTTTTACTGTTACTGTATTGCTATTTATTTTTCCTTTCAATTATGTTACTATTTTCTTCATACAGTTAGTTTCTCCAATGTTGGGTGCCTAAATACTTACAATTATAAATCTTTTTGATGAATTGGCCCCTTTATCATTATATACTAACCTTCATTGTCTCTTGGGGCCATTTTTTCTTTATTGAAAGTGTATTTTTTCTAATATAAGTATAGACATTCCTGATTTCTTTTGGTTATGATTTTCACAGAATATATTTTTCCATCCTTTCACTTTCAGTCTATGTGTGTCCCTAAAGCTAAAGTGAGTCTTCATAGGCAGCAAATCACTAGACTTTGTCTTTTAAAAACCCATTCACTCACTCTATGTATTTTGATTGGAGAATGAAATCCATTTATGTTTAAAATAATTATTCATAGGTAAGAACTTACTATTGCTATTTTGTTCATTGTTTTCTGACTGCTTTGTAGTTCCATTGTTTCTCCCTTTCTCTCTTGCTGCATGCCTTTGAAATTTGATGACTTTTTGTCATGGTATACTTTCATGCCTTTCTCTTAATTTTCTGTGTGTCTTCTACAGGTTTTTCCTTCTTGGTTATCATGAGGCTTACATATCTTATAGCTATAATATCCTATTTTAAGCTTATAATAATTTAATTTTGATCATATATAATAACTATACTTTTGCTCTTGTTCCTTCACATTTTAGGTTATTGATGTTACATTTTATACCTTTTGTCATATTCTTTATCCAGTAACAAATTATTGTAATTATACTCATGCTTAATATGTTTGTTTTTAAACTTTTATATCAGAGTTAAAAGTGATTTATACACCCCAGTATAGTATTAGAACTTCCTGTGGGCTTCCTTCACTCTTTCATTCTTTTTTCTTTTTGCTCCTCTGACTGGATAATTCAATTGCCTTGTCTTAGAGTTTATGGATTCTTTCTTCTGCTTGATTGAGAATGATGTTGAAACTCTGTTGAATTTTTTGTTCAGTCACTGAATTCTTCAGCTCTAGAATTTTAAAAAATGATTTTTCTTTGTTGAACTTTTCATTTTGTTCATGTATTGTTTTGTTAATCTCCTTTAGCTGTCTTTTTCTTGTCATTCACTAAACTTTCTTGAGATTTTAATTCTTTGTCAATCAGTTCATAGAAACTCACTTTTCCTTCCTTCCGTCCTCCCTCCCTCCCTCCCGTGTTGTCTTTTCATTTTGAAACAGGGCCTCATCCTGTCACTCAGGCTGGAGTGCAGTAGCATGCTCTTGGCTCACTGCCTCCTTGACCTCCCAAGCCCAAGCAATCCTCCCACCTCAGCCTCCCAAGTAGCTAGGACTGCAGGCATACACCACCATGCCTGGCTAATTTTTTTTTTTTTTTTTTTTATCAATAAGGTCTTCTGTTGTCCAGGCTGGTCTCAAATTCCTGGGCTCAAAGAATCCTCCCATCTTGGCCTCCCAAAGTGCTGAGATTAAGCATGAGCCACCACATCTCATTGATATTTATTTCTTTAGTGTTTGTTCATGCTTTGTAAGTTTCCTTTGCTGCTTGTCGTGTTTCCTTGATTCTTTATGAACCTCATATCCTTGCATCAATGTCTGCGTATCGGGGAGTTATTACCTCTTTGAGGCTTTACATATTCACTTGGGCAGGGAAGGACCTTCACTAGTTAGTCCAGGGGCCGGCAGCTGGATGGACCAGCTAGTTGTTTCTGTGGGCATGTGGGGCTTGCTGACAAGGTATCTAATAGGGCAGGGCTACTGCCCATGATCTGAAGCTGGGCAAGGCTGCTCATTGTGATCTGTGGCTGGGTAGTTTTGCTGGTTGGGCTCTGGAAGGGGCTGTTTGTTGGGATCGTGGTCAGGCAGGGCTTTTGGCTGGGCTGTATAATTGTCCCTGGTCAAGTGAGACTGCAGGTTGTGCTTTTCCAGTGGGTGGTGTTTCTGGTTCTACTATGCATTCAAATGGGACTGCAGGCTGGGCTATGCAATTGGACTAGGACTCTGGCTGTGTTCCACAGTTGGGCAAGGCTACAGGCTGGGCTCTAAAATCAGGCAGGGAACAGGGAAGAAGGTGGATAGAAGGCAGGACTAATGTGCAGCTCCCACATGTATGAACAGAGCAGCATGTAGAGACTCACACTGTGATCGTTTGCTCCAAGAACTCCCACAGGAATGTACCAGAAAAACTGAAAGAATTCACAAATCATTTGAAAGAAGTGGCACACCACTGCAAATTCTGTGAAACAGGCCAAAAACTGTGAGTTCCCAAAGTATGAGAGGGGGAAATCTGCCTTCAAACACACATCCTCAGTGGGAAATCTGAAAATCCAGATCATGAAAGAAGGATGTAACCTTACCTAGAGATAAAAGGAATTTAGGGAGCTGCACAAAATATAATAGTAGAAGTAGCAGCAGGAAGTGCTTTGAAGACACTCCCAGTCTCCAGTTCAAGCCCCAGGAAGCCATCTCTGACTATATCTCACAGGGGACCTCAAGAAGGTCACCAGCAGAATTGAGGAGGGGTTGCAGGGTGAAAAATCTCCCAACTGAAATTGGTAGTGGTCTTGACTGGGCACAAATTTTCTTGAGCAGAGTTGAGGAGAAGCGGGAGCTGCTGTAGACACAAGTGCAGGAGTGCGGGAGCTGCCAACAGAGTAAGAAGACAGGCATGGGCGAGGACCAAAAGCCATGCTTGCTTTCTCAATGGGGTAGCTTACAACCTGGGACCAGGTGTGAGTGGAGCACTGTGGGAATGAGACCAGCCTTGCCAACTGTGTAGGAGCTGGGTGAAGCCTCTTGCTACCAGCTACCAGCCTCTTGTCCCCACTTCCTTAGCAAACTATATGACATAGCAGAACCAGCCACAATCCCCTTCTGGAACATAACCCCATTGGCCTGAGAACCACCCCCTCACACCCCACAGTGGCTACAGGAAGCCCCGTCCAAGGAGAGTCTGAGCCCAGACTTGCCTACCCCTGCCCCCACCTGAGGGTATTTCCCTACCTGCTTTGGTAGCCAAACACAAAACATAGAAACTTTTCAGAGGTTTACAATCTTGCCCATCACCTGAAATACCAAAATAATTACCCTGGCCATCTTAGGGCAAACTTAGATTCCCCTACTACTACTAGAGCTGGTGCTCTCTTGAAAATACTACCTCCTGGCTGGAGGATAACCAACTTAGGCCATTACAGCAAATCATGACAGAATAAACCTGACCGCAGGAAGAAGATAACACCTAATTTCCCTAACTGCAATATCTTGGCTAACCAGAAATTCTGAATGTGTCCATGTGACAACTTCACTGCTAGCATAACCAGCATTCAAGAAAGCCAGCATAGTACATATATCTATAACTAAGGACTCTCAAGTGAAGAAAAAAACTACTTCACTTCCCTGACACCTCTATGAGAACAGATGCTGGTATCCATGGCTGGGAGAACCAAAGATGAATCACATCACACACTTCCTTGCAAACATTCACCCAGCACCAGCCCGGAGCCTGGTTGCCCCTCTGGGTGGCTAGACCCAGAAGAGCAATAACAATCACTACAGTCAAGGTCTCAGGAAGGCACACCCCTAGGAGAAGGAAGAAAGCACAACATCAAGAGATCACCCTATGGAACAAAAGAATCTGAACAGCAGGCCTTGAGATTAAGACCTCTCCACTAAAATAGTCTACCCAAATGAGAAGGAACCAGAAAAGTAATTCTGGTAATATGACAAAAGAGGATTCTGTAACACCCCAAAAGATCATACCAGCTCCCAAGCAATGGATCCAAACCAAGAAGGAATCTCTGAATTGCCAGATAAATAATTCAGAAGGTTGATTATTAAGCTATTCAAGGATATACTAGAGAAAGACAAAAACCAACTTTAAAATTTTAAAAACAACACAAGATGTGGATGAAAAATGCTCCAGAGAAATAGATGTCATTAAAAAAAAAAAAATCACAACTTCTGGAAATGAAAGACACACTTGGAAAAATAGAAAATGCACTGAAAAGTGTCAACAATAGACTAGAATAAGAAAAGAGAACTTTAGAGCCTGAAGACAAGACTTTTGAATTAACCCAATCAGACAAACACAAAGAAAAAAGAATAAAAAAATTCACAAAGCCTCCAAAAAATTTGAGATTATGCTAAAAGACCAAACCTAAGAATAATTGGTGTTCCTGAGGAAGAAAAGAAATCTAAAAGTTTGGAAAACTTTTTTGAGACGGCGTCTCACTCTGTTGCCCAGGCTGGAGTGCAGTGGTGAGATCTCGGCTCACTGCAAGCTCTGCCTGCCAGGTTCACGCCTTTCTCCTGCCTCAGTCTCCCAAGTAGCTGGGACTACAGGCGCCCGCTACCACATCCGGCTAATTTTTTGTATTTTTAGTAGAGATGGGGTTTCACCTTGTTAGCCAGGATGGTTATCAATCTGCTGACCTCATGATCCACCCTCCTTGGCCTCCCAAAGTGATGGGATTACAGGCATGAGCCACTGCGCCCAGCCAAGTTTGGAAAACTTTTTGAGGGAACAACTGAAGAAAACTTTTCTGGCCTTGCTAGATCACATTACCTGACTTTAAACACTTTTGGTACTGTTTTATATCAGTACCAAAACAGCATGGTACCGGTATAAAAAATAGGCACACAAACCAATGGAACATAATATAGAGCCCCAAAATAAAGCCAAATACTTACAGTCAACTGATCTACAACAAAGCAAACAAAAACATAAAGTGAGGAAAGGCCACACTGTTCAACAAATGGTGCTGGGTTAATTGACAAGCTACATGGAGAAGAATAAAACTGGATCTTCATCTGTCTCTTTATATAAAAATCAACTCAAAATGAAGCGAAGACTTAAATCTAAGACATAAAACCATAAAAACTATAGCAGATAGCATTGGAGAAACTCTTCTAGACATTGGATTAAGTAAAGAGATCATGACCAAGAATGCAAAATCTAGTGCAACAAAAACAAAAATAAATAGATGGGTCCTAACTAAACTAGAAAGCTTCTGCACAGCAAAAGAAATAATCAGCAGAATAAATAGAAAACCCACAGAATGGGAGAAAATATTTGCAAGTCATGCTTCTGACAAAAAACCAATATCCAGAATCTACAAGGAACTCAAACAAATCATCAAGAATAAAACAAAAAGTGGGCTAAGGACGTGAATAGCCATTTCTTAAAAGAAGATACACAAATGGCCAACAAACATATGAAAAAATGTTCAGCATCACTAATGATCAGGGAAATGCAAATTAAAACCACAATGAGATACCACCTTACTCCTGCAAGAATGGTCATAATCAAAAAATAAATAATAGATGTTGGCATGGACATGGTGAAAAGGAAACACTTTTACCCTGCTGGTGGGAATTTAAACTAGTACAGCAACTATGGAAAACCATATGGAGATTCCTTAAAGAAATAAAGGCAGAACTACCATTTGATCTGGCAATCCCACTACTGGGTATTTACCCAGAGGAAAATAAGTCATTATATTAAAAAGGCACCTGATGTGCATGTTCATAGCAGCACAATTTGGAACTGCAAAAATACGGAACCAGCCTAAATGCTCATCAACCAATGAGTGAGTAAAGAAAATGTAGTATATATCCACCATGAAATACTTCTCAGCCATAAAAAAAGAATGAAATAGGCCAGGTGTGGTGATTCACGCCTGTAATCCCAGCACTTTGGGAGGCCAAGGTAGGCAGATCACTTGAGGTCAGGAGTTCAAGGTCACCCTAACCAACATGATGAAACCCTGTCTCTACCAAAAATATAAAAAATTAGCTGGGTGTGGTGGCGTGTGCCTGTAATTCCAGCTACTATGGCGGCTGAGGCAGGAGCATGGCTTGAACCCAGAAGGCAGAGGTTGCAGTGAGCCAAGATCTTGCCACTGCACTTCAGCCTGGCAACAGAGCGAGACTCTATCTGGAGAAGAGAGGAAGGGAAGGGAAGGAGAAGGGAGGGAAGGGGAGGGGAGAGGAGGGGAGGGG
>NW_016813612.1:919534-926426 GCF_001698545.2 Rhinopithecus bieti
AGGGGAGGGGAGGGGAGGGGAAGGGAGGGGAGGGGAAATAATGGCATTCACAGCAACTTGGATGGAGTTGGAGATCATTATTCTAAGTTAAGTAACTTAGAAATGGAAAACCAAATATCATATGTTCTCACTTGTAAGTGAGAGCTAGGTTATGAGGACACAAAGCCATAAGAATGATATAAAGGATCTTGGGGACTCAGGGAGAAGGGGGACGTGGGGTGATGGAAGAAAAGACTACACATTCAGTACAGTGCACGCTGCTCAGGTGACAGTTGCACCAAAATCTCAAAAATTACCACTAAAGAGCCTATCCATGTAACCAAACACCACCTGTTCCACAAATTTATTTTCTATTGAAAATAAAACAAAATTAGGTAGGGCCACAGGCTGAGTCCTGTCATTGAGCAGGGTCTGCTTGTACTCCCTGCCTGGGTGGGACCAGAGGTGTGCTCTGCACACCACCAGGTTGTTACTAGTCTCCCAGGCTGGGTGAAGCTGTGTGCTGTGCCCCGTAGTTGGGCAGAACTGCAGACTGGGCTCCACAATTGGGAAGGGCTGCTGGCTATGCTCCAAGTTTGGTTGGGATCACTGACCAGGCTCCCTACTTTTGATTTTTTCCTGTTTCACAAATCTCTCCATAAATGTTCAATTCTCATGACTTTGTCTAATGCTTGGTTCATAGTACATGTGGGCTAAACTGTTGATTGCTAAGTAAATGAAAGAATGAACAAAGAGGTCCCCTCTGGCTCCAGGGGCATTCTAGCTCACAAATGGCTCTCCTTAGTCACTCTCTATAGACCTATATTCCACCAAGGATCACTGCAATGCAGGAGAAGCCTGACCAGCTCCAGTCTAGCTGTGCAGAGAACCTTTCTTTCTGCAGTCTAAATGTCATCACCCGAAAAACTACCAGGCACCAGCTCCTATAGGCCTTTTGACCTCTGTTTGAACCATTGCCTCTCCTGATGCCCCATGGAGGCTCCAAGCTCACACTGTCTTAGGCAAAACTTCCTCTCCCATCAAACAGAAGTGACACTATGATTTTACTTCTGACAAATGAGAACAGGTCTGGAAGTTGAAAACCGGTGAGGGAGATCTCATTATCCCCATGTTGTGAACTTTGATTGTATTTTCTACTGGATCCTGATAGAACCTCTTCAGAAGTGAACATGGTAAAGGTGGAAGAACAGCTTAGACGACTTCTACTGGCCATATTTGGTGACAGAAGGTCCTACTAAATCATTTCTAATCTCATTAGATGGGGACCCACACACACACCCTGAGGAAAAAAGTGGCTAGAATTAGCAGGAGTGTGGGAGTGGGGCAAGGGAGCAGGAGTTGTGACTTCCCTAATTGAGAACTATGGTCTAAACCAGTGATTCTCAGCAGGAAGTATACTGTCTCCCAGGAGACATTTAACAATGTCTGGAGATATATCTAGTGGTCACAACTGTGGGTGTGCTACTGGCTCCCAGGAGGTAAACAGACTTCATTACTATCACTCTGCAGGGACTAGCATCACTGCAGAAAGTCTGGGCTCTGAAATCATACACATACATACATACATCATAGATTATTGGCAACTAAATAACCTGGCTTATAAATCTTGATTCATTTTTCTGGGTTTATCTGCAATGACTGGTCTTAGAGAAAACAAACAAAAAAGGCCAGTGTTTGTATCAGAGCCCAGAATATCTCCCTGTCATCTTGATATTAGAGAGATGTCTGCAATCCCCTGCTTTTGTTTCCTGATTGTCTGGACACAGTGGAAGTCTCTCCTGCCTTTTGGGTTTTTTTCTCTGTCTGCTTCACATTCTTCTGGTATTTTAATATGGATCCCCTGCACAGACCACTAATGAACACTTGATAAAAATACACAGCCCTTCAGCCCACTGAGAATTTCCCTTTCAGTTTCAACTGGATAATGATCTTCTTTGCTCCCTCTACTATGTAAAAGTCTGGTACATTTCTTCTGTCTGTAATAAAAGTGTGTCAATATAAGAGCTGGCAGCTGGCTACATTTGAAATTAGACCACATAATTATACTAGAGAACACAAGATCACGAAAAAAATATGCATTAAAATGTCATTAATTTAGACCTCACCAATTCTAAATTTGTGATCAAACACAGTAGGCTCAAATTTACTGTTCCATTTGTTCTCAAAATAAAGGGATTAAGACAACTAATAGATTTTTTTAAAGGAGAATATTTACATTCCAAAGAGAGCAAATTACTATCAGGTACTTACTTGGAATTTATATATAAACACTACAATTACAGCATAAGCAAATAACAGCTGCAGAGCCTTGGTGTTTATATGTAAACCTCAGAGAATTCTTCTAGTCACAAATGGTGGAACTTAATCCCAGGACCCAGCATAAATTTTGTTCCTTCACATTTTCACTTTTAGAATACAGCTCAGGACAGTTGGAAAGGACCAGTGGACACTGTGGTAATGGCTACCAGGAGAATGGGCTGGTGCCCTGAGGGTATGTGGGCTGACCCACAGGGGAGGCAGAAGGGCAGGAGCCAGAGAATGCTTGGTAGAAACCTGATAGACAGCTTCCCAGGCAATGAACTACAGTTGTTCTTGGGCCACAGAGCATGTGGTTACAAATAGGGCTTCCTGGAGAGGTTTGCAGCTTCCCCCTAGACTAGTCCTCTGCTCGACTCCCTGTGAGACACACACTCAAACCCTCTGACACCCTACTCCAAGAAGAGGAGCATCAGAACGCACACTCTTGACCTCTGTGCCTTCCCTCTCAGAAGGTACAGGCATGTCATGGTGACCATCCTGATAATCTCTAACTTATAAATCTGAACTTTTCAAGTTGTCTCTTAGTCACTTAAGTTTGTTAGAGGGAGGACATTTTAGGAACAGGTAGCTGAAAATTTTTTGTTCTTGGCAGTCACTAAGCCTCTCCTATCTACACTTATACGTCAAAAAGGTCAGGCTTTCTTTTTCCCCCTAGAGCCTCACAGCTCAGTTTTATTTGTGGGAGAGCCATCCTCTCTCTATACCGTAGAAGAAACTCTCATCTGTCTTAGATGACTTTGAGCTGTACAAAACCCGAGGACCAGTGATGGCCAAGAACACAAAATCTTCAATTTACTGTTCTCCAAAATCCTTCTTTTAACAAACTTATACAACTAAGAGACAACTTACAAGTTCACATTTATAATGTACAAGTTACCAGTGTGATCACTATGA
Organism: Rhinopithecus bieti; assembly: GCF_001698545.2. NCBI lineage: Eukaryota > Metazoa > Chordata > Mammalia > Primates > Cercopithecidae > Rhinopithecus > Rhinopithecus bieti. The sequence continues at coordinate 922,748 of NW_016813612.1, forward strand.
CATGCCTGTAGCTACTGATGAACCCCTCACCATCTCCACTCTGGGAAGGCTGGACCTCTGTCTCCCCAGGCCATCCATCACATCCCGTGGACTGGAGAAAATAACTTGCCAGTATTACCCCGGCATAATTTTTCCATTGGATGGTTAAAACTACTTCATAAAAATGTAGTTGTTTTGATGGCTTCAGTATTAGACTCAGATATAAATGAGAAGTACAGAAGTGGCTTTATCTATTTGTATTCAACTTCTGACTACGTAAAGCATCCTGGGAAATTTTTTTTCTCTTTCCTTATTTCATCATCCATCTGTACCGGAATATGGGACCCCACAGATTACAGTGGACAGTGTGGTTGTGGAAAGAGGATGAGGCAAGTTGTAGCAAACCACTTTGGGTCCTTTCTGTCTGCTCCTACTTCAATGCTGTGGTTTACCTATAGGGATAGACAGATGTTCTACCTATATCCTAGTAATGTGTTTCACAGAATAAAAAATTCTCCCAGCGACTCACAGAACTGGAAGAATACATTAAAATTAATTAATTCCCTTCTTTCAAAATACATTACTCCTGTGCACATTTGATACAGAGGTCTGAACAAGCTATGGCATATTTTTCCTAGGTCGGCCCTTTTTTTTTTCCAACTCCTTCCTACCACAGAGCTATAAATTGTTAAAACTCACAATGTTTCCCTCTCTTGTGGCATAAAAATTTAGCAGCACTTTTAGGGAAGAGGTCATCTTAATTGAAAATTCCAAGTTTTGTGCATTTAGCTTCAAAAATAAGGAAAAATATTTATTAATCAAAATACTAATGAATCTCCAGTGTATAATATGTTTACATGTCTGACATGGATTTCTGATTTACCTTATTTTTATTTCACCCTTAAATATTTGTCATCTGAAAGTACACGCTCATGAGAGCTCTTAAGTAGATTAGCCTCCTTTCTTACATGTGTCATGCAGATAGTCTTAGCAGTGTCACGTGACTATGTATAAACAATAATCAGTAGAACTTCCCTTACAGGGGAAAGGCAAGGCCTCTCCACTGAAATAGCAGAAAAAGTAAAGAAGAGTCAAAATAAGGAAAAGGGAACTATTTAATATCCTACTTTCTTTCTTAAAAATGGGTGTAACCTATTAAAGTGGAACATGGAACTCTATATTTTGATAAATGATTGAAATATTGGGCTCATATTCTGTTTTATTTTTAAAAATAAAAAGTACCTTTCCAATTTTATGCAAATACCATACAATCATTCAATGACATATGAAGCAGCCATTAAGAACATCTATGATGAGCATTTGCAATAGCATGAGGAAACATTTGAATGATGCTGAGTGGGAAGGCAAGATACAACACTACACCGTGTGGCTCCAACACCGCAGAGAAGCTTATCTGTGAGGCTTAGCTGGGACTTACAGTCTGGCATCTACAACACTAGAAGGCTGCTCATTTGTTCTTCTTCACTCCACCCCACCAGCAGGATGGAGGAAGCTCTTGCAGTACCCTCTAGCCTTCCAAGGTATTACAACTTTGGGGCAGGAAGGTGCTTACCCTGAGTATCAGTCAGAGCAGTTCTTCAGAGAGCTGTGTGATTGCTGCATCCCTAATCATGCCCAGGTTTACCAATAAACATAGAGAAAGACTCAGAGAAAGACTGTGGGATTCAGGGAAGTCCTTGGGGGGCGGGCGATAACAGATAACATGGTCCTGCATAGAAACGACTAAGGCAGCAAACACTACTATGAACTCCAGCCAGAAAGGCCCAGGGAAGGCATATATGGAAGCATTCATACAAAAGAAGGAATGAGTTTCCCGAAATACAGTAGATGAGGACAATGCCATGGGAGAGAGGAGGCCAGGCAGCCAAGAGGCCTGGGTCTTAGAAGGATCATTTCTCTGGGTATCAAAATCACTGAGAACTAACCCAGAAGCAGTGTTCTCAAGAAAAGGAGGTAAAGAACTATGACCTGTTGAGGTACTTGCTGAAGGCAAAGAGCATATGGGCTTGCTAGTGGAAGAGGGTAGTTATGAGTACCAGCTACGACTGTACAACCAGTTATAGAAACAAGAAGTGTAACTATCATGAGTATGTCCTCTTTTGTTATGAATATGTGTGTATAGCAAATATTTTTGTTTTCTTCTCTTTCTTATCTCCTTATCATGTACTGACTTTATAGCATAGCATTTAAGTAGAGTTAACTTTACAACACAGGATTTAAAGTTATGGTATACACAAGACTGAACATCATCCAAGACTTTGCATCCTTTTCTGGGGAAAGGGCTAGTGAGTTTTCAGTTGCATGCAGGGTATCTTTATCATAAAAGGTGGAAGTATGACCTTGTTATTGTCTTTATTTGGAGATTAAGTATGCGTTAAGGAGATGCATATGGTTGCCAAGTTGATAAAGGATGGACTTGTGGTTATTAATTTTATGTGTCAACTTGCAGGGTGTTTTTGAATGAGACTGGCATTAAACTTTGCGTAAAACAGACTGCCCTACTTAATGTGAATGGACCTGACTCAATTGGTGGAGAGCCTGGATAGAACAAAAAAACTGAGCTCCCTGAGCAAGAGAGAATTCTCCAGCAGACTGCCTTCAGACTTCGTATGCATCATTAGCTCTCCTGGGTGTCCACCTGCTAGCCTTCCAATGGGAACTTTACCATCAGCTCTCCTGGGTCTCAAGCTGCTGGCCCACACTGCGAATGTTGGACTCACCAACCTCAATTATCATGGGATCCAAGTCTTTAAAATAAATCTATTTCTATAAATATACATATCGTATTGGTTCTGTTTCTCTTGAGAACCCTAACATTAATCTTAACAGAATTAGAGGAAAGGATTTAGGGATCAGCAGGGAAGTGCAATAAGGGAGGATAGTAGATACTAGAGTCTGATGACACAGTTTTTGTTTTGCTATATAGAGGTGACAGCCTGAACAACTTCAAAGCAACAATGAGGAACAAGGAGGGCACCTCTAACACCTGCAGGCCCAGTGGTAGCCGGACAGAAACAGCACCTACTTGGGAGAGAGAAAATGAAGGAAATGAAATGCACATCTGGGAAGATGATCCAGGGGATAGTGCTGATGACCAACATTTACAGTCCTTATAGGGAAATAGAAAGGTGGGAGACAGGGTCAGATGAAGGAGTGTACATAGGTGAGTGGGGATCAGAGTCCAAGGGAATGCAGGGTGATCTAGGAGACCTGGGATTCTTGTGGAAATTAATGAACTAAGATTAAAGGAATGACAACATTGGCCCTGATGGTATCAAAGCAGATGGTGTTTGTGAGGTTTGATGACTGGGATAGGAGAGAAGGAATGAAGCTTTTCCAAGAGTTGAGAGAGTTCAGGGGACCACCTTTGTTAACACCTGCTGAACAGTGTGGGAACTCTTTCAACTTCTGTGCTAATCGTCATCCATGTTGTCATTTTAAATGCTTCAAAACAAAGTTTTCCAAAATATGCACATATTTTAATTTCTAGTACATTATTTAGAAGGCACAAAATTTATATTTGATTTGCAGGTTCTAGAATCATTCTGTGACTGCAGGAAAGTCATCTCATTTTGCAGTGAATGTAAATAATTTAAATTTGATCTAAGTGTTTGTACCTGTTCATTCAGTTTCAGGTGACTACTGGAAGTATGAATTCTTTTTTTTTTTTTTTTTTTTT
>NW_016813612.1:930497-933325 GCF_001698545.2 Rhinopithecus bieti
GAAGCAATTGGGCTCTCTGTTTGTCTGTTACTGGTGTATAAGAATGCTTGTGATTTTTGCACATTAATTTTGTATCCTGAGACTTTGCTGAAGTTGCTTATCAGCTTAAGGAGATTTTGGGCTGAGACAATGGGGTTTTCTAAATATACAATCATCTCATCTGCAAACAGAGACAGTTTGACTTCCTCTCTTCCTGTTTGAATACCCTTTCTTTCTTTCTCTCGCCTGATTGCCCTGACCAGAACTTCTAATACTACGTTGAATAGGAGTGATGAGAGAGGGCATCCTTGTGCCAGTTTTCAAAGGGAATGCTTCCAGCTTTTGCCCTTTTAGTATGATATTAGCTGTGGGTTTGTCATAAATAGCTCTTATTATTTTGAGATATGTTCCATTAATGCCTAGTTTATTGGATGTTTTTAACATGAAGGGGTGTTGAATTTTATCAAAGGCCTTTTCTGTATCTATGAGATAATCATGTGGTTTTTGTCATTGGTTTTGTTTATGTGATGGATTACATTTATTGATTTGCATTATGTTGAATCAGCCTCACATCCCAGGGATGAAGCAGACTTGATCGTGGTGGATAAGCTTTTTAATGTGCTGCTGGATTCGGTTTGCCAGTATTTTATTGAGGATTTTCACATCGATGTTCCTCAGGGATATTGGCCTGAAATTTTCTTTTTTTGTTGTGTCTCTGTCAGGCTTTGGTATCAGGATGATGCTGGCCTCATAAAATGAGTTAGGGAGGAGTCCCTCTTTTTCTATTGATTGGAATAGTTTCAGAAGGAATGGTACCAGCTCCTCTTTGTACCTCTGGTAGAATTTGGCTGTGAATCTGTCTGGTCCTGGGCTTTTTTTGGTTGGTAGGCTATTAATTACCGCCTCAATTTCAGAACTTGTTATTGGTCTATTCAGGGATTTGACTTCTTCCTGGTTTAGTCTTGGAAGGGTGTATGTGTCCAGGAATTTATCCATTTTTTTCTAGATTTTCTAGTTTATGTGCATAGAGGTGTGTATACTATTCTGATGGTAGTTTGTATTTCTGTGGGATCAGTGGTGATATTCCCTTTATTATTTTTTGTTGTGTCTATTTGATTCTTTTCTCTTTTCTTGAGTACTCTGGCGAGTGGTCTATTTTGTTAATCTTTTCAAAAAACCAGATCCTGGATTCATTCATTTTTTGAAGGGTTATTTTGTGTATCTCCTTCAGTTCTACTCTGATCTTAGTTATTTCTTGTCTTCTGCTAGCTTTTGAGTTTATTTACTCTTGCTTCTCTAGCTCTATTTTTTTTCTCTTTTTTTTTTTTTTTTTTTTTTTTCCTTAAGACGGAGTCTTGCTCTTGTGGTCCAGGATGGAGTGCAGTGGCGTGATCTGGGCTGGGCTCACTGCAACCTCTACCTCCCGGGTTCAAGTGATTCTCCTGCCTCAGCCTCCTGAGTAGCTGGGATTACAGGGGCCCACCCCCATGCCCAGCTAATTTTTGTACTTTTAGTAGAGACAGTGTTTCACCATGTTGGCCAGACTGGTCTCAAACTCCTGACCTCAGGTGATCTGCCCTCCTTGGCCTCCCAAAATGTTGGGATTACAAGCATGAACCACCCCGCCTGGCCTCTAGTTCTTTTAATTGTGATGTTAGGGCGTCAATTTTAGCTCTTTCCTGCTTTCTCCTGTGGGCACTTCGTACTATAAATTTTCGTCTAAACAGTGATTTAGCTGTGTCCCAGAGTTTCTGGTACATTGTGTCTTGGTTCTCATTGGTTGCAAAGAACTTATTTATTTACGCAGTAGTCATTCAGGAACAGGTTGTTCAGTTTCCATGTAGTTGTGTGTTTTCCATGTGTGTTTTGAGTGAGTTTCTTAATCCAGAGTTCTAATTTGATTGCACTGTGGTCTGAGAGACTTCTATGGTTTCTGTTCCTTTACATTTGCTGAGGAGTGTTTTACTTCCAATTATGTGGTCAATTTTAGAATAAGTGTTATGTGGTACTAAGATAAACATATGTTCTGTTGATTTGGGGTGGAGAGTTCTGTAGATGTCTATTAGATCCGCTTGGTCCAGAGCTGAGTTCAAGTCCCAAATATCCTTGTTAATTTTCTGTCTCATTGATCTGTCTAATATTGACAGTGAGTCTCCCATTATTATTGTGTGAGAGTCTAAGTCTTTTTGTGGGTCTCTAAGAACTTGCTTTATGAATCTGGCTGTTCCTGTATTGGGTGCATATATATTTCAGAAAGTTAGCTCTTCTTGTCGCATGGATCCCTTTACCATATGTAATACCTTTCTTTGTCATTTTTTATCTTTACTGGTTTAAAGTCTGTTTTATCAGAGACTAGGATTGCAACCTCTGCATTTTTTTTGCTTTCCATTTGCTTGCTAAATCTTTCTCCTTCCCTTTATTTTGAGCCTATGTGTGTCTTTGCACATGAGATGGGTCTCCTGAATACAGCACACTGATGGGTCTTGACTCTATCCAGTTTGCCATTCTGTGTCTTTTAACTGGGGCATTTAGCCCATTTACATTTAAGGTTAACATTGTTATGTGTGAATTTGACCTGTCATTATGATACTAGCTGGTTATTTTGCCCTTTAGTTGATGCAGTTTTTTCATAGTGTTGATGGTCTTTACATTTTGATATCCTTTTGCAGTGACTGGTACCGGTTTTTCCTTTCCATATTTAGTGCTTTCTTCAGGAGCTCTAGCAAGGTAGGCCTGGTGGTAACAAAATCCCTCAGCATTTGCTTGTCTGTAAAGGATTTTATTTCTCCTTCATTTATGAAGCTTAATTTGGCTGGATATGAAATTCTGGGTTGAAAATTCTTTTCTTG
>NW_016813612.1:933954-939124 GCF_001698545.2 Rhinopithecus bieti
TTTTTTTTTTTTTTTTTTTTTTTTTTTTTGGTGGGGGAAAGATCTTTGTAATGGACCTTGTGTGGCAAGACATCTGTTCTTGGGCTGACTAGAAAATGCCTGCCTGGATCTGTGTCTGTGCTTAGAAAAAAAATGGGTGACAATTCCCTTATCATCCAGGAGTCCCTTGAGCCTCCACCTCCAGTCAATTACTAGTGGATAGATGGCATTTATTTGTTGACTAATTTATTGGAAAGCAGACTATTAAAATAACTCTTGAAAAATTGCAAGTCCTGCCACAAGTGATGTTACTAAAACAATGTCAACTATTCTGTACTAAGTAAGATATGCAAAGTGCCCAAAAAGTGCCTAATGCTCAATATATGACTTTGAAACTGAGGGATACATTCTATACCTAAATAGAAAAGAAAAATACCTCAACTATGGCTTTCAATAAGTGAAAAGCAGACAGAAATATAGATAATTTTAAAAATGAGAAAATAAAATGTATATAAATAGTAAATTCCCAAATGAGGGGTATTTTAAAAATATGTGATAAAAAGCCAAATTCCAAACCAGCTGCCACTGAACTTCACACCAACCATCCCAAGGGCATACATCTGTGCCCAAAGTAAGTGTCCAAATCAGCCCAGCAGCACCCCATTCAGGCCCTGCAATTAGGGCATTAGACAGAGGTAGCACTCTACCTCTCCAGCTGCGTCTTCAGTCAAAATCACCAGAGTAGAGTCTACTGTTTCGCTAATGGATTGTCCTAGACAGTCTAGGGCTGTTGCTTTTATTGCTGTTGTTGTTATAATCGTCATTTAGCCTTTCATTCATAAAAGAGGCTTGATGCTTAATGGGCTCTTTTGGATTTTAGAGATGACACACAGCACATATGAGTATCCTGCTCTCATTCATTTACTAAGTAAACTGTAAGGCAACCAGTTTTGAATGGGGCCTGAAGCAAAAAAAGGCTGGATAGCAAGTCCAGGTGGCAGAAGAAGCTGCTCTGTCCCTGAAGGTATGCATAACCCAAGGGATCCAATGATTTGCAAAGTGTCTGTAATAAATAGAGATGCTACGCTGGACCTTTGGGAAATTGTAGAAGTACCACGAATGCTCATAGGGTTTTAGAACAGAGCCATACCCCCTTCTACAGGTAACTGTTCTCCTTTTGAGAAACAGCTCATGCTTGCTACAAGGCCCTGGCGTTGAACCCCTGACTATGAACATCAAGTGACCATGTGGCCTAGATTTCTGCTTCCTCTGATGCTAGGTGTTTATAGTAGGTATCCACTGTCAAGTGGTAATGGCATATAAGGAATCAGGCCCAAGCAGTTCCAGAAGATATCAGGTGCATGGCCAGGCATTCAGATGCCTATGCCACCTATGCCTGTTGCTCTGTCTCCTCTTCCTCAATTCACACTGTGTCTTCATAGGAAATTCCTTATAATCAACCAATATAAGTAGGGAAACCTCACGTCTGATTTATGAATGATTCTGTGAGATATAATTGACACCAACCAGAATTGGGCAGGTGCAGCATGATAGTCCCACTCAGGGTAGCTCTACAGGATAGTATTTAAAGGGAATTCCTTCTGGGAGGTAAAATTTCCAGCAGTATATTGATTTTCCACATTACCTAGGCTGAGAGATGCCTAGAAAAATGGACCTACATCAATTTGTGGGCAGTTGCTAACACCATGGTGAATGGGAAATAACAGGATTGGAAGATCAGGGATAAGGAGGTCTGGGGAAGAGGCATGTGGATGAACCTTTCAGAATGGGCATAATGTGGTGATATTTGAATGCCTATGTGGAAGCTCGAACACTCTCTGCAGAGAAGGCTCTCAATAATCAAGTAGACAAGATGACATCTGTGGAGGTCTCTCAGCCTCTTCCCCAGTGCTCATTCAATGAGTCTTCATACAAAATGGACGTGGTAGCCTGACCCCATGAGGTCAACAACATGGCTATGCATGAGTCCAACTTCATGGACTTCCCCTCTCCTGACCTAATCTATCTCCACTGCTGAGGACCTATCTTTCCAATAGCAGAGGCTAGCACTATTGGGTGTAGAGGGCAGGAATCCAGTCAATCACATGGTGGCAGAGTGATTACACTATACCCCTTCCCGATACAGAGCGGTCAGTGATTTCTCCCTGGAATAGACACGTAGGATTTGCCATCTCTGCCTGTAATGCTCCTGTTTGCACTGTTATCCATCACTTGAGAATACTTAACTGTCAGTTTCCTCCCATTAACCAAGGAACTCATTTTACAGCAATTCGGCCATGAACTCATATCTCTGGAATGCACTAGTCTCACCAAGGTAACATATCACTTGATAAAATGGTAGACTGGCCTACTGATAATTTTGGTTCCACAAGTTTTCTCCTTCTGGACAAGATATTTTCAAAGCACCTCTCTAATCTGATCCTTTTTTGTGCTGTGGTTTCTTCAGCAATCCAAGACCCAAATGCAATAAATAAGTTTCTTTTTTTCTTTTTCTTTCTTGTCTTTTTTCGAAGACTCAATATAGTGAAAGTTGAAATAAATGTTTGAACTAGACTGGAGTGTACATTTTCAAAAGGAAAATAGTTTCAAATATAAAAGCTTAAAATAAATTATCGTGCTCAGCTTAGTCTTTCAAACTGTGACTATATTCAAGCATATATAAGCAATAACATTATAAAGAAATTTGACCTTAGATAATATCCTATTAGATAGATAACAAAAGGAGTGTGAAACTGCTTTAGGTAGTAAGAAAAGAAGCCTCCAATTCAGAACCACGGAAGGAGGGAAATTGTTTAATGATCTTTAACATTGCCTGATCCACTGTGGGTTTCACAAACCCAGCTATACTCTGGTAATTCATCCTCCATCAGCAGGAGGCCCAGACACAAACTTTAATTAAAGTTAGCAACTTCAAAAATAATTAAAGGTGTGTTGCAGAATTCAACAAACAAAAATTATTGGAGGAGGCTGGCAAGATGGTGAAATAGGAACAGCTCCAGTCTGCAGCTCCCAGCACGACCAATGCAGAAGGCGGGTGATTTCTGCATTTCCAACTGAAGTACCTGGTTCATCTCACTGGGACTGGTTAGACAGTGGGTGCAGCCCATTGAGGGCAGGCAGAAGCAGGGTGGGGCATCACCTCACCCGGGAAGTGCAAGGGGTCGGGGAACTCCCTCTCCTAGCCGAGGGAAGCCCTGAGGGACTGTGCCATGAGAGACCATTCATTCCAGCCCAGATAGTGGGCTTTTCCCACATCTGTGCAACTCACAGACAAGGAGATTCCCTCAGGTGCCTACAGCACCAGGGCACTGGGTTTCAACCACAAGTTTGGGCAGCCCTTTGAACAGGCACTGTGCTAGCTGCAGGAGTTTTCTTTCATACACCAGTGGTGCCTGAAATGGCAGTGAGACAGAACTGTTCCCTCCCCTGGAAAGGGAGCTGAATCCAGGGAGCCAAGTGGTCTAGCTCAGCAGATCCCAATCTCACAGAGCCCAGCAAGCTAAGCTCCGCTGGCTTGAAATTCTCGCTGCCAGCACGGCAGTCTGAAGTCGACCAGGGACACTGGAGCCTGGTCGGGGAGGGGCATCAGCCATTACTGAGGGTTGAGTAGGTGGTTTTCTCTTCACAGTGTAAAAGAAGCCACCTGCAAGTTCAAACTGGATGCAGAACCCACCACAGCGTGGCAAAGCCCATGTAGCCAGACTGCCTCTCTAGATTCCACCTTTCTGGGCAAGGCATCTGTAAAAGAAAGGCAGCAGCCCCAGTCAGGGGCTTAGATAAAACTCCCATCTTCCTGGGACAGAGCACCTAGGGGAAGGGGCGGCTGTGAGCACAGCTTCAGCAGACTTAAACTTTCCTGCCTGCCGGCTCTGAAAAGAGCAGCGAATCTCCCAGCATAGTGCTCGAGCTCTGTTAAGGGACAGAATGCCTCCTCAAGTAGGTCCCTGATCCCTGTGCCTCCTGACTGGGAGACACCTCCCAGCAGAGGTAGACAGACACCTCATACAGGAGAGCTCCAGCTGGCATCTGGCGGGTGCCCCTCTAGGACAAAACTTCCATAGGAAGGAGAAGGCAGCAATCTTTACTGTTCTGCAGCCTCTGCTGGTGATACCCAGACTAACAGGGTCTGGAGTGCACCTCCAGCAAACTCCAGCAGACCTGCAGAAAGGGGCCTGCCTGTTAGAAGGAAAGTTAACAAACAGAAAGCAATAGCATCAACATCCACAGAAAGGACCCCAATGGCACAAACCCCATCCGAAGGTCACCAACAAAGAAGACCAAAGGTAGATAAATCCACAAAGATGAGGGAAAACTAGTGCAAAAAGGCTGAAAATTCCAGAAACCAGAATGCTGCTTCTCCTCCAAAAGATCACAACTCCTCACCAGCAAGGGAAGAAAATTGGATGGAGAATGACTTGATGAATTCACAGAAGTAGGCTTCAGAAGGTGGGTAATAACAAACTCCTCTGAGCTAAAGGAGCATGTTCTAACCCAATGCAAGGAAGCTAAGAACCTTGATTGATAAAAGGTTACAGGAACTGCTAACTACAATAACCAGTTTAGAGAAGAACATAAATGACCTGATGGAGCTGAAAAACAGCACAAGAACTTCATGAAGCATACACAAGTATCAGTAGCCAAACTGATCAAGCAGAAGAAAAGATATCAGAGATTGAAGATCAACTTAATAAAATAAACCGTGAAGACAAGATTAGAGAGAAAAGAATGAAAAGGAACAAACAAAGCCTCTAAGAAATATGGGACTATGTGAAAAAACCAAACCTATGTTTGATTGGTGTACCTGAAAGTGCCACGGAGAATGGAACCAAGTTGGAAAACACATTTCAGGATATTACCCAGGAGAATTTCCCCAACCTAGCAAGACAGGCCAACATTCAAATTCAGGAAATACAGAGAATGCCACAAAGATACTCCTCGAGAAGAGCAACCCCAAGACACAAAATTGTCAGATTCACCAAGGTTGAAATGAAGGAAAAAATGTTAAGGGAAGCCAGAGAGAAAGGTCGGGTTACCCACAAAAGGAAGTTCATCAGACTAACAGATCTCTCTGCAGAAACCCTACAAACCACAAGAGAGTGGACCAATATTTAACACTCTTAAAGAAAAGAATTTTCTTTTTTTTTTTTTTTTTTTTTTAAGGGTGATGCCC
>NW_016813612.1:941113-964894 GCF_001698545.2 Rhinopithecus bieti
TACAGAAAAGGCCTTTGATAAAATTCAACACCCCTTCATGTTAAAAACATCCAATAAACTAGGCATTAATGGAACATATCTCAAAATAATAAGAGCTATTTATGACAAACCCACAGCTAATATCATACTAAAAGGGCAAAAGCTGGAAGCATTCCCTTTGAAAACTGGCACAAGGATGCCCTCTCTCATCACTCCTATTCAACGTAGTATTAGAAGTTCTGGTCAGGGCAATCAGGCGAGAGAAAGAAAGAAAGGGTATTCAAACAGGAAGAGAGGAAGTCAAACTGTCTCTGTTTGCAGATGAGATGATTGTATATTTAGAAAACCCCATTGTCTCAGCCCAAAATCTCCTTAAGCTGATAAGCAACTTCAGCAAAGTCTCAGGATACAAAATTAATGTGCAAAAATCACAAGCATTCTTATACACCAATAACAGACAAACAGCCAAATCATGAGTAAACTCCCATTCACAATTGCTTCAAAGAGAATAAAATACCTAGGAATCCAACTTACAAGGGATGTGAAGGACCTCTTCAAGAACTACAAACCACCGATCAAGGACATAAGAGAGGACACAAATGGAAAAACATTCCATGCTCATGGATAAGAAGAATCAATATCATGAAAATGGCCATTCTGCCCAAAGTAATTTATAGATTCAATGCTATTCCCATAAAGCTACCATTGGCTTTCTTCACAGAATTAGAAAAAACTACTTTAAATTTCATATGGAACCAAAAAAGAGCCCATATAGCCAAGACAATCCTAAGCAAAAACAACAAAGCTGGAGGCATCACATTACCTGACTTCAAACTATACTACAAGGCTACAGTAACCAAAACGGTATGGTACTGGTACCAAAACAGAGATATAGACCAGTAGAACAGAACAGAGGCCTCAGAAATAACACCACACATCTACAGCCATCTGATCTGTGACAAACCTGACAAAAACAAGCAATGGGGAAAGGTTTCCCTATTTAATAAATGCTGTTAGGAAAACTGACTAGCCATATGCAGGAAACTGAAACTGGACCCCTTCCCTTACACCTTATACAAAAATTAACTCAAGGTGGATTAAAGACTTAAACATAAGACCTAAAACCATAAAAACTGTAGAAGAAAACCTAAGCAATACCATTTGGGACACAGGCATGGGCAAAGACTTCATGACTAAAACACCAAAGGCAATGGCAACAAAAGCCAAAATTGACAAATGGGATCTAATTAAACTAAAGAGCTTCTGCACAGCAAAAGAAACTGTCATCAGAGTGAACAGGCAACCTACAGTGTTGGGATTCACTCAGGATGGTGGCAGAAATATTAAAGGGAAATATTAGGGAAAGTTACAGGGAACGGTCACAAACTTTTGGAAGGCTGAAAGGTTACATAGCTGTAATAATTGAACAGGCTGAAGGCAGCTGGGTCTTACCTTACAGCATTAGGTCATAGGGTAAATGCTAGGGACAATAGAGTCTTCCCCAGTTAAGTCTGTTTACCCTACCTCCATTAACTAACCTTTGACACAGATGGCCCTCTCGGGGGGAGGTCAACCAGGAAAATTGCCCCCTAATGGTATTTACTCTAGACCACAGTACCTGAGCTTTAATCATTCCTAGAACTATTCTCTTAACCATGTTAATTATCCACAAGTGTGTTACTCAAAGCTTCTGCTGTTAATTCTATACTAAATAAATGCTTGGAGTGCAAGCTGCTCAGGGCGGCAGCTGCCATTTTTTACAGGACTCTCCTCGGAGTCTGTGAGTGACCTCAGACCCTCAGCTGGACTGGCACAGCAGAATATCTGTGTGCCAGTGTACTTTATTCATCTGTCACCGGGTCAAGGGTCTGCAAGGGACAGACTCCCCGCAGCTACTGGTGGGAAAGGATCACTGCTTCACTACAGAATGGGAGAAAATTTTTGCCATCTATCCATCTGACCAAGGGCTCATATCCAGAATCTACAAGGAACTTAAACAAATTTACAAGAAATAAAAAACAACCCCATCCAAAAGTGGGCAAAGGATATAAACAGACTCTTCTCAAAAGAAGACATTTATGTGGCCAACAAACATGAAAAAAAGCTCATCATCACTGGTCATTACAGAAATGCAAATAAAAACCACTATGAGATACCATTTCATGCCAGTTAGATTGTCGATCATTAAAAAGTCAGGAAACAATAGATGCTGGAGATGATGTGGAGAAAAAGGAACACTTTTACACTGTTGGGAGTGTAAATTAGTTCAACCATCAAGGAAGACAGCGTGGCAATTCCTCAAGGATCTAGAACCAGAAATACCATTTGACCCAGCAATCTCATTACTGGGTATATACCCAAAGGATTATAAATCATTCCATTATAAAGACACATCCATACATATGTTTATTGCAGCACTATTCACAAGAGCAAAGACTTTGAACCAACCCGAATGCCCATCAATGACAGACTGGATAAAGAAAATGTGGCACATATACGTCATGGAATACTAAGCAGCCATAAAGAATGAGTTCATGTCCTTTGCAGGGACATGGATGAAGCTGGAAACCATCATTCTCAGCAAACTAACACAGGAACAGAAAACCAATCACTACATGTTCTCACTCATAAGTGGGAGTTGAACAATGAGAACATATGGGCACAGAGAGGGGAACATCACACACTGGGGCCTGTTTGGGGATGGAGGGAAAGGGGAGGGACAGCATTAGGAGAAATCCCTAATGTAGATGACAGGTTGATGGATACAGTAAGCCACCATGGCACATGTATACCTATGTAACAAACCTGCACATTCTGCACATGTATCCCAGAACTTGAAGTATAATAAAAAAACTTAATTATTTATAGTGTGCCTTCACAAACAGCATGTTATTTTCTCATCTTCAAATAACATTTTCTGTTGCATCAAAAATTATATATATTTATTCAAAACAGATTTTAATTTTAAATACTTAATAAAATATTTGTGATATGTTTCACTTTATTTGTATTTTGCCAAGATTGAGGGATAAAATCTGCCAATCTTTTGTCTATTCTTTTATTCAGTTGGTTCCCCACCCTCACTACAGCCCCCGCCCCCAGCAACTCTCAAAGAGTTTGCAGGATATAGTTTTTAAAACAAAGATTTTAGTCCTTAAGAAAAATAATAAACAGGAGTTAGAAATTATTTTCACTATTTGGCAGAATTCTTGTGTAAGAAGTTTCCAAAACTTTCTATCTGTGCTTCCTTCTGTCTTAAGATGGATAAGCTTCACAACAGGGTTCTGCTATTTCATATTCAAATTACATGGACACATCAATAGATCAATAAAAAGCATATTTCACTTAACTCATTCTCAATGTCTTCTTCTGTCTCAGTGGTTTTTAAGGAATTCATCCATTCTTATTGACATGGAAGTAAAGAATAAATTCACCCACTGTCCCCTCTATGAATTGTCCGTACATATTAAATTCTGTGGAGACTAGTTGTCTCCTGTTCTTTTTATTCCTAGCATTCAATGACCAAAATGATATTTTCTCAAGTTTAGTGACTTTTTAGCATTCAATGACTAAAATGATATTTTCTCAAGTTTAGTGACTTTTCATTTTCAGTTTTCCTGATTGTGATGTCTTGTTTCCTTATCTTTCAAATATTTGGGCAGAAATAATGTGATTATATAGTACATTTATCTTGGAATGTGTAATATATTTAAATTATATTTATATAATGAACCATTAAACTTTAATAGCAATTAACATTTTGTGATAAAATTTTCACAGCTACCATTAAATAATTGCTATAATTAGATTATTTTGCGGTAAAGAAATATTACTTATTACAGCATAATTTATGTCATATGAAAATATTCTTAGACTTAAATTGGAAATGCCACAGCATAATTTTAGTAAAATAAACAAATGGCATGCTTCTTTTTTCACTAAACGCTTTATCTCAAGCATGTTTTCCATGTTAGTCTGATTACCTTTAAGCATCACTCCTAATAGCTGCATTATCTTTTATCAAGTGGATCTATTTACTAACCTGTTCCCTAGTGTTGCACATCGGGGTTGATTCCAAGTTGGTGCTATTTCATAGAGGACTATGATAAACATTTTTATGCATAAAGGGTATTCCATATTAAAGAATTTTTTCTCTTAGGGTAGGTTCCCAGAAATAAGATGACTGGGTCTAAGGCTAAGAATGTTAAGGCTCCTTTTTGATGGGGTTGTTTTTATCTTGTAAGTTTAAGTTCTTTGTAGATTCTGGATATTAGCCCTTTGTCAGATGAGTAGATTGCAAAATTTTTCTCCCATTCTGTAGGTTGCCTGTTCACTCTGATGGTAGTTTCTTTTGCTGTGCAGAAGCTCTTTAATTAGATCCCATTTGTCTATTTTGGCTTGTGTTGCTGTTGCTTTTGGTATTTTAGACATGAAGTCTTTGCCCATGCCTATATCCTGAATGGTACTGCCTAGGTTTTCTTCTAGGGTTTTTATGGTTTTTAGGTCTAACATTTAAGTCTTTAATCCATCTTGAATTAATTTTTGTATAAGGTGTAAGGAAGGGATCCAGTTTCAGCTTTCTACGTATGGCTAGCAAGTTTTCCCAGCCCCATTTATTAAAAAGGGAATCCTTTCTCCATTTCTTGTTTTTGTCAGGTTTGTCAAAGATGAGATAGCTGTAGATGTGTGGTATTATTTCTGAGGGCTCTGTTCTGTTCCATTGGTCTATATCTCTGTTTTGGTACCAGTACCATGCCGTTTTGGTTACTGTAGCCTTGTAGTATACTTTGAAGTCAGGTAGTGTGATGCCTCCAGCTTTGTTCTTTTGGCTTAGGATTGTCTTGGCAATGAGGGCTCTTTTTTGGTTCCATATGCATTTTAAAGGAGTTTTTTCCAATTCTGTGAAGAAAGTCATTGGTAGCTTGATGGGGATGGCATTGAATCTATAAATTATGTTGGGCAGTATGGCCATTTTCACGATATTGATTCTTCCTATCCATGAGCATGGAATGTTCTTCCATTTGTTTGTGTCCTCTTTTATTTCACTGAGCAGTGGTTTGTAGTTCTCCTTGAAGAGGTCCTTCACATCCCTTGTAAGTTGGATTCCTAGGTATTTAATTCTTTTCAAAGCAATTGTGAATGGGAGCTTACTCATGATTTGGCTGTTTGTCTGTTATTGGTGTATAAGAATGCTTGTGATTTTTGCACATTGATTTTGTATCCTGAGACTTTGCTGAAGTTGCTTATCAGCTTAAGCAGATTTGGGGCTGAGATGATGGGGTTTTCTAAATATACAATCATGTCATCTGCAAGCAGGGACAATTTGATTTCCTCTTTTCCTAATTGAATACCCTTTATTTCTTTCTCCTGAAGACAGTGTGGCGATTCCTCAAGGATCTAGAACTAGAAATACCATTTGACGACCCAGCCATCCCATTACTGGGTATATACCCAAAGGATTATAAATCATTCCATTATAAAGACACACACACACACGTATGTTTATTGCAACACTATTCACAATAGCAAAGACTTGGAACCAGCCCAAATGTCCATCAATGATAGACTGGATTAAGAAAATGTGGCACATATACACCATGGAATACCATGCAGCCACAAAAAGGATGAGTTCATGTCCTTTGTAGGGACATGAATGAAGCTGGAAACCATAATTCTCAGCAAACTATCGCAAGGACGAAAAACCAAACACCATTTGTTCTCACTCATAGGTGGGAATTGAACAATGAGAACACTTGGACACAGGAAGGGGAGCATCACACACCAGGCCTGTCATGGGGTGGGGGGAGGGGAGAGGGATAGCATTAGGAGATATACCTAATGTAAATTACAAGTTAATGGGTGCAGTCCACCAACATGGCACATGTATACCTATGTAACAAACCTGTACGTTGTGCACATGTACCCTAGAACTTAAGTATATTAATGATTAAAAAAAGAATATTAAGGCTCCTAAAGATATATATTCAAGCATCTGCCTGAAATGCAATATATAAACAGTGAAGCCACACGAATGGGGAAAAATTGGCATAGAGGACAACATTCCTACTGCTCAATCATCTTACTTCTGGGTGTTCACTGGGGGCACTGCTTTACACTAAAATTATTTCTTTCCTTCCACATTGAACCCTAAACAATTGTATAAAGTCTTTAAAAAACAAAACTTGCTTTTGATGCTAATTAGGTTTTCATTTTTTCTTACTTAAGAAATGAGTGTTATGTGCTCCAAACTCCCCAAGCTAGAGATTGCTAGTGTTTTCTTAAAATTTGTCCTCTTTATCAAGTTTATCCAATGTAAATATTAAGTATTGAATGCATGTCATCTCAAGTCCCAAAAGCTTTTTTGAGACCTACTTCAGTTTAATGAATCTAAAAGGGTAGAAAATACAAGGTCTCAGCCTCTGTGCCTCTCTCTGGCAATTAAGTGAATTTCTCACATTTCTAATAGGAAGAAAGGAAGCAATGCAAGACATCCATTTCCACTGGAAAGATAATTATTTGAGAAATTCTTCAACAAATTTGGAGGAGAATAACTTGAAGAAAATTTGTGCCAGGTGGTTACAAACATATTCTGTGTTGTAATCCAAGATTCCTCCCTATTCAGAAAGGAAACACTAAAACCATTTCCAGAACATAAATAAAGCCATGTTCTCATGATGCAGAGAACGCACACAGGGCGAGAGGAAGAAGAGTGCAGAAGGAGCAGCAAGAGATACCTCACACATCTACTTATTTTCTACATTCCAACATTTCCCACATTCCCAATTTTATAGAAATAAGAGTCTCAACTTCCTTCTGACCAACAGAGTGCCAGGTGCAATGCAAGTAACTCTAACTTCTTCCTTTAACTTGGTTGTGAATATTTAATTTTAGTTTATCTTTTCTTTACATACATGAGAAATGCAAAAATTTATAAACCATCCCACAAGATGGTTCTACCAGCACTGCCCAATATGGGAACCACCAGCCATAGGTGGCTATTGAGTGTGTAAAATATAGCTAATGCAACTAAACTGAATTTTAATTGAATTTTTAATTAATTAAAATTTCAAGTGATATTCAATTCAGCTATTAGAAATGTGTAAATATATGTAGAATGACATAGATATACTGATTTATTATTTCAACTGTATGTTTCATGAAATATAGATATAAATCATGTAATTCTTATAAAAACCTACCGAGATTGCATCAAGAAGAAATAGACAACCTAACAGACCAATTACAAAAGTAACAAGATTGAATCAGTAGTAAAAAGTCTCCCAAAAAAGAAAGTCTCAGTATCAGATGGTTTCACCACTAAATTCTTCCAAACTATTAAAGAATAGTTAACACCAACTATTCTCAAACTATTCATAGGAATTGAAGCAGAAGGAATTATTTCTAACTCATTTTGCCAGACCAGCATAGACCTGATAGCAAAACCAGATCAGAAAATAACAATGAAAATACAGGCCAATATCCCTGATAAATATAGACGTAAAAATCCTTAACAAACAAAAAACCCACAACATGTCAAAAAGATAATATACCATGATCAGGTGGGATTTATCTCAAGGATACAGTGATGGTTCAACATACGCAAATCAACAAATGCAATACATCACATTGACAGAATGAAGGGCAAAAACGATAATATATGATTATGTGAATAGATGCAAATAAAAAATTTAATAAAATCCAACATCCCTTCATGATAAAAACTCTCAATAAATTAGGTATAGAAGGAAAGTGCATCAACAAAATAAAGCCATATACGACTAGCCCACAGCTAACATCATATTGAATGGGAAAAACTCAAAAACTTTTTCTCCAAGAACTAGTGCAAGATGAGGATGTCCACTATCACCACTTTAATTCAGCATAGTACTGGAAGTACTAGTAAGAGCAAGTAGGCAAGAGAAAGAAAGAAAGGGCATCCAAATAGGAAAGAAAAAGTTAAATTGTCTCTGCAGATGACATAATCTTATATTGAGAAAAATCAAAATACTCTACCAAAAAGCTCTTAGAACTGATAAACAAATTCAATAAAGTTGCAGTATACAAAATCGACAAGCAATAATCAATAGCATTGGCTGGGCACAGTGGCTCAATGCCTGTGATCCCAGCACTTTAGAAGTACAAGGTGGAAGGATCACTTGAGGCCAGGAGTTTGAGATGATCCTGGGCCACATAGTTGGACCTTGTCTCCATAAAAAATTTTTAAAAATTAGCCAGATGTGGTGGCATATGCCTATAGTCACAATTACTTGGGAGGTTGAGGCAAGAAGACCACATAAGCCCAGGAGTTTGAGGCTGCAGTTAGCCATGATCATGCCACTGCACTCTATCCTGGGAAACAGAGTGAGATACTGTCTGTTAAAAAGAAAAAAATAACGATCAGTAGGATTAGTAGGATTAATATGCACAAACAACAAACTAGCTGAAAAAGAAATCAGAAGGCAATCCCATTTACAATGGCTACAAAAAAATAAAACAAAATACCTAGTTCCTAGAAATAAATGTAGCCAAGGAGGTGAAAAACCTCTACAAAGTAAACTACAAAACACTGATTAAAAAAAAAAAAATAGAAGAGAATACAAATGGAAAAATATCCCATGTTCAAGATTCAAAATAATGAAAATAATTACAATGGCCATACTACCCAAAGCAACCTACAGATTCAATGAAATAATCCCTATCAAAATACTAATGGCATTCTTCACAAAAATAGAAAACAAAATTCAAAACTATGTATGGAACCACAAAAGACCCCAAAAAGCCAAAGCAATCCAGAGCAAAGAGAACAAAGCTGGAGATATCACACTACCAGACTTAAAAATATACTGCAAAGCTGTAATAATCAAAACAGCATAATAATACTGCCATAAAAACAAACACATAGACAAGTGGAATAGAAGAAGGAACCCAGACATTAATCCACGTATCTACAACCGATTTTTGACAAAGGCACCAAAAGCATTCACCTAGGAAAGGATAATCTCTTAAATTATGGTGCTGAGAAAGCGATGTCTATATGCAGAGGAATGAAACTATACCTCCAGTTCTCGCCTTAAACAAAAATCAATTCAAAATGGATTAAAGATCTAAATGCAAGACACAAAACTATAAAACTACTAGAGAAAACATAGGGGAAATACTTTAGGACATTTATCTGGAAAAGATTTTATGGATAAGACTTCAAAAGCATAGGAAACAAAGCAAAATAAGCAAAGGGATTATATCAAACTAAAAGCTTCCAAAGCAAAAGAAAGAATAAATAAATAGAGTAAAAGACAACATACAGAATGGGAAAAAATATACTTGCAAACTATTCATCTTATAGGAAATTAATATCCAGAATATAAAATGAAGTCAAACGTCTCAACAGAAAAAAAAAAAAAAACTCTTTAAAAAGAAGGCAAATGCTCTAAGTAGACATTTCTCAAAAGAATATATGTAAATGTCCCACAAATATATTTATAATACTCAACATCACTAATCATCAGGAAAATACAAATCAAAACCACAGTGAGGCTTCATCTTACCCCAGTTAGGATGGCTATCATCAAAAAGACAAAAAAAACAAAAACAAAAACAAATGCTGGCAAGGATGTGGAGGAAAGAAAACACTTACACACTGTTGATGGGAGTATAAAATAGGACAGTCACTATGGAGAACAGTATGGAGATTCCTCAAAAAGCTATAAGTAGAACTACCATATCATCCAGCAGTCCCACTACTGGGCTACTGGGCATTTACTCAAAGGAAAATAAATCAGTGTATTGAAAAGACATCTGGCCAGGCACAGTGGCTCATGCCTGTAATTCCAGCACTTTGGGAGGCTGAGGTGGGCAGATCACTTTCAGTCAGAAGACCAGTCTGGACAACATGACAAAACCCCATCCCTACTAAAAATACAAAAATTTGCCAGGCATGGTGGCAGGCACCTCTAATCCCAGCTACTGGGGAGGCTGAGGCAGGAGAATCTCTTGAACCCAGGAGGCGGAGGTTGCAGTGAGCCAAGATCATGCCACTGCACTCCAGCCTGGGTGACTCAGACTCTGCCGAAAGAAAGAAAAGAAAAGAAAAGAAAGAAAAGAAAAGAAAAGAAAAGAAAAGAAAAGAAAAGAAAAGAAAAGAAAAGAAAGAGAAAAGCTATCTGCACTCCCATGTTTATTGCAGCACTACTCACAACAGCCAAGTGTCCAACATCAGGTTAATGGATAAAGAAAATGTGGTGTATATATACACCATGAAATACTATTCAGCCATAAAAAAGAATCAAATCCTGTCATTTGTGGAAACATGAATGGAACTGGAGGACATTTCGTTAGGTGAAATAAGTCAGGAAAGAAAGTTAAACACTGCATGTTCTCACTCTTTTGTGGAAGCTAAAACAAGAACGACCTCATACAAATGAAAGTAGAAAGAGTCTGGGAAGGGTAGAGAAAGGGAGATATTTGTTAAAGGATACAAAATTACAGCTAGATAGGAGTAACAAATTCTAGTGTTCTACAGCATTACAGGATGACTATAGCTAATAATAATATGCTACAGAGCAGAGGTGTGCAATCTGTCGGCTTCCTTGGGCCATATTGGAAGAAGAATTGTCTTGGGCCACACATAAAATACAATAACACTAATGAGAGCTGATAAGCACCAAAGAAATCGCAAAAAAAAAACTCATAATGTTTTAAGAAAGTTTACAAATTTGTGTTGGGCCACATTCAAAGCCATTCTGGGCCGCATGCAGCCCGCGGGCCACAGACAAGCTTGTTATAGAGTTTCAAATAGCTAGAAGCATGACATTGAATGTACCTAACAAAAAGAAATGATAAATGTTTGAAATGATGGACATGCTAATTACCCTGATCTGATCACTGTACACCGTATATATTGAAACATCACTACATACCATAAATATGTATAATTATGATATGTCAACTTAAAAATATAGTACAGTATAGCTCTATTAAACACAGACTTAAAAACAAGAGGTATTACTAGAGACTAAGAGGGTTTCTCATAATGGTATATACTTAAACAAAAATGCACCTTCAAAATATGCAAAACAAAATGAAAGCACAAGATTAAATTAATAAATTGGCCTTCATATACTTCTCCTTCAATAACTGATTAACCAAACTGCAAAAACATCAGTAAAAAATGGAATATTTGAATAACATAATTAACTAACTTAAGCTAATAAACAGATATGAATCTCTGCAACCAATAACTTTCTTTTCAAGAAGTTATGGAACATTTATGAACAATGACTATGTACCAGGCCACAAAACAAGCATCAACAAATTTCAAATAACTAGAATCATGTGGACCACATTCTCTAGTCACCATGAATTAAAATAGAAAAAAAAATATTAAAAAGTTCTAGGAAAAAACATATAAATAAGTCATAACTCAAAGAAGAAATTATAATGAAAATTTTAAAAACTTACATGTGAACAATAACAAAATTATATATCAAAACTTGTGAAATAAAAACATTGCTGAAGCAATACTTAGAGAAAAATTTATAGTCCTGAATGCATATATAGGAAAGAAGTGAAGCTGTAAATTAATGAATTAATCATATAAATTTAGGAGATTAGGGGGAAAAAAACTCAAGATGTAGTAGGAAAGAAATAATAAAGATGAGAACAGAGATTAATAAATAGAAACAATGATAGGATAGAGAAGACAAAGCCAAAAGTTGGCCCTTTGGAAAGTCTGAAAAGAACAAGTAAAAACCCTGGAGAGACTGGCCAAAAGGCAAAGAAGACACTAAGTCAGGGCGGGGTGGTCCAGGGGTCGGGGGTGGGCAGTGGTGGACAGCAGGAAGTGTTCGCTGCCTCTGCAGGCTTCCTTATCCCACTACATACAAGAGACTTGGGTGTTGCACTCCACTAGAAAATCTCACCTTCAAGTGCTCCTGACTAAACATGCAGAGCACATCTCTCTGCCTCCTTCCATGCAACTCCCATGATCCCACTTTTTCTGGCCATGTTTCCAACTTTTGGGGAAGCAATTTTAACCATCTTTCAGATTTGCGAAAAATGTTTGGTCTTCTGTTTTTCATTCTCTTTGTTGCTTTCGGTTCATTTATAACAGAGAAAGGGAAAATGTCAGCATTGCATCCCTATCCACCATCAGCAGCAGCCTAAGGGAAAAGGAGCCCAAGCAGAAAATGGGTGGTGGCAGGGGCAGTGGAAAGAACATGCATCAGGTACCTGGAACGTGCAAAAGGAAGGATTCAGACCTGGGAGCATGAAGGAGCCTTTAGGGGATCTCAGCAACATTCCAGAACCAGACTGCAAGATCTGCAGTTCTAGGAGAGGCACCTGACCTTCACTGGACCACAGAGCTGAAAAATTGATTGGTGGGTTTCTAAAAGACTTTGAACAAGGATTAAAACAATTAAAACAGCATTTCTGATTTTTCTTATAATTAGCTGTAAAAGAAAGATACTCATCTCAAACATCATACTATTTACGTATCATTCTAGTAAATCAAAATCCCTAATGATTAATAAATTGTTTCTCAGAAGAAACAAAACAACAAAACCATATTCATATAACACAAACACAAAAGCAGCACCTGCCATATTTTCTGAGGCTGGAGCTACATGGATAAAATGAAATGATGTTGGAGACAGAGGTTTTCAAGAGGGAGTCAGAAAGAGGTTTTAGGAACTGGAAATACTGCTTACACAGATTTGGATCTCTTCAGAAAAAAAAAAAAAAAAAAAAAAGCCATCATGTAAAGAGGCTTGGGTATTTTTCTTTTCCCCAAAGATTTCACCAGAATCCTGTTATCTGGGCTTGCCAGCCTAGAAAATGACTCAATACACTTTTGAGATAGTTACATTTCATACCAAAAAGAGAGAATCATATCGCAGGACAGTTACCTGAGCCATCAGGATTCAGTGTCAGAAGATTATTTGAGGCTTTTGGCAAATAGTCACATTAGATCCCGAGGTCATGGGCACCTGTTTTCCAGGCACTCACCCTTCCTGGGGCACACATGTCTTGCATTCTCTTCCCCAGTGTCAGCTCAGTAAGATTAAACTGTCGGCCCACAGCATGGATTTGTGTATCCCAGCCGCAGATCACACATCTGTCTCATCAGTGGTATCACATTGTAAACCACAGGCACAAAATGGAATTCCACACAGTGCTTTTTCTTGCCCCAGATGATGATATATAAATATACACAGAAAATTTAACTCAATTATCTAGGGAAGGTAATGATTGAATAAAAAACGAAAAACAATTTTCTGGATGCCTTTAGGCACACAGTTTCATAAAGTTCCTTTTGCTTTCCCTGCAGAAATGCAGAATTCATCCTTAGGGTAAGTTGGAAGTGGGTGAGGTTTCTTTTAGTAAATCATCCAGCCCATCCCCCAACCAAGTCCACCTATCAGCCATTTCCTCACTAACCTCTGGTAGTGTCACGCTGTTCTGGTCTTCCTGTCACTAGCAATTGATCACATAAATTCATTCACATTAGGGTGTTACTGTAACATTGTTACTTTGGAGTTACCCCAACAAAAGTCTTCTAAATTTTAACAGAAGAGAAGACAAAAAGGAATAATCGTCCAATGGTAGAATCTACCCCCCAGGATGGGGGAGACAGGGGCAGAGCTGGACAGAGGTGCTTTCCTGGTTCTCCCCAACAGGTGCTTACTTCCTCTTGTAGTCTGTCCTCATTAAAGGCACTACTAAATAACTGACCATTTAAACTCTTACCAGTTCTCCCCAGTTAGGTAATTTTTTTTTTTTTTTTTTTTTTGAGATGGAGTTTCACTCTTGTTACCCAGGCTGGAGTGCAATGGCTCAGTCTTGGCTCACTGCAACCTCAGCTTCCTGGGTTCAAGCAATTCTCCTGCCTCAGCCTCCTAAGTAGCTGGGATTACAGGCACGCACCACCATGCTCAGTTAATTTTTTGTATTTAGTAGAAACGAGGTTTCACCACGTTGGTCAGGCTGGTCTCGAACTCCTGACCTCAGGTGATCCACCCGCCTCGGCCTCCCAAAGTGCTGGGATTACAGGCATGAGCCACTGTGCCCGGCCAGTAAATATTTATATAAGGTTTATGATATATTTATGTATAATCATTTATATGATGCAATATTCAAAATGAAAAGGTCAAAAACCTCTGAGCTTTCTATTTGAACTTTAGGATATTTATATATACACAAAAACATATACCTATATGTTTTCTCCTTTAACATCTTTGTTCTTCCTTCTGTAGTATTATGTCTTTAATGTGACAGATACTATCCATCTACATTGCTATAGCAATTTAAATTAGTATTGTCACTTTGGGGAGTAATTTGGCATCAAATGGTCAAATTCAAAGTTTACATAAAATAAGACCCTGCAATTTCACTTCTAGGCATATATCTTCAAGAGTTTCTTGTACATGTGCATAAATAAATTTCAAGGATGTTTACTGAATGCATCTATGTAATACCCCCCAAAAATTAAAGAAACAATCAAAAGTCTATCATAGAAAAACACATTTAAAAAATATGTTATTTCATATCATGGAAAGGTATTTAGTAGTTAAAAAAATGAACACGATCTGGGTAAAACGACTTAACTATTCTTTCAAAAACACCAAGTAATAAATGCAAGTTACAGAATGCACAGGAAATAAAAAGCAACCTCCATGGATAACTCTATAGTGAAGTTGGCCATGAAGAGCCAATAAATATGCAGATACATTCTGCCTCACCGGTAGAGAAAGGTGAAATAAAAAGCAAGGTTCTGGGGTTCTTCTTTTTGCCCAAGAAACTAGTATTGTTATTTAATAATCATACTTATCAAGGGCAAGGCATGGGAATTTGGCATACTCGTATACTACTAATGGCAAGATAAATTTATAAACTTTTCTGGAGGGTTATTTGAAAATATATATCAAAAGCTTAAAGTAAACTAACTTTGACAAAGTACTTCATCTCAAGAAAACAAAGAATGTCTACAAAGTTGAAGTTAATAAAAGTCTAAAGTGCCTAGTGTCTTAAAAGAATGGTTTCATTGAACAAATTATGGTATATAGATTAAACAGATTATTTGAAGGATGAAAGTAATGACAGAAGAATAAATACTAGCATTAAAGTTGCTGACATGTTGTTAAGCTTTTTAAAGTATCACTTTATTTAAAAAAAAAATTCATATGGTCCATATTATTCAAGGATACTTGTTACCAGAGAAAAGTCAGTTAAAGTGAATCCACTTAAAATATCACAGTAAATAAAGGGAAATAAAGTTTTGATTAGTATTACCTTTTAAGGGAGAAAAAACAAGAAGATACATTTTATTTAATGTTTTAGCAAATTTTGATATACAACTTTACACTAGTTCTTAGAACCACACTATCCAGCACATGTGGCTACTGAACACTTGAAATGTGACTAGTCCAGTTGAAATGTGTTGTGGGTATAAAATATATTCTAGATTCCAAAGACTTAGTATAGAAAAAAGAATGTCACACACTTCATTGATAATTTTATATTGATTATATCTTGAAATGTATACAAAAGTATATTTGATATACTGAATTAAATTAAATATATTATTAAAATTAGTTCCACCATTTTTAAAAACATTTTAATGTGCCCATGAGAAGAGTTTAAACTACATGTACTCCCAGCATTATATTTCTGGTGGAAAATGTTACCTTAGAATAAATCATGTTTTCATATTTGGGGCATAAATTTCCCAGCAAACTTAAAGAGTACAAAACATCCTTCAATGAGCATTTGACATTTTTGACAAGCTCAGAAAGAGTATCACTTTTAGCAAAATTATTTGAGTATCGGCATCAAAAGACCTCTCCCTATTTTGTCATTCAACTCATTCTCTTCTGGAGCAGCAGATACTGTCTCTTTCTTCAATCCTTACCAGGTTTAAGGCTGTCAGCAATCAATGTGTTCAACAATGAGCAAATGTTTTCTGCAGATTGTCAACCTAGTTTCATCAATTTCACGAAGTTCTCCATCTTTTGCAAGATTTGCAATTCTACTCTACAATGAATTTGCACTATCATGTCCAATAAAATCCTATATAACTGGCCCATAAAGAAAATGATGCTTAGTAGACAGGAACTCATTAGTACTATGTTAAGACATCAGAATGGGGACCTACATATAAGTGGACAGTCCATTAATGAATGTTTTCATGTGATGACGTGAAGGCTGTTATCATTATGAAGGCTTAATAACTAGTGAGATTCAGAAAATGAATATTTTATAAGGTTTGCATCTATGTATACAATATCAAATGACCTCTGGAAAAAAATATATAAAAATTTCAAAAGCAACTAAGTGGTGGGAATATAGGTGATTTTTACTTTTTTCTTTCTGTTTGCCTATATTTCTATAAGTACGTTTTATATTAACACATTTAGTTTAATTTAATTTCAAACGCCAGGTCAAATCCCACATTCCCCATTAGCCACTCCATTTGGGCAGGCGTCCCCCTAGTGAATCCTCCTCCTCAGGACTCCAAATCAATGTTCTTTGATAATTTATTACTAACTACATTGTATAGTTATGATAATAACTAATACTTATGTGCCAGGCACTGTTCAGATTGCCTTGGTAAACTCTTCAGTTAGTCTGATCTTTCTTCAAGACGCTGATCCTCAAGTAAGAGAAGAAAGAAAAATACCTACGAGGGGAGTTTATCCTCAGGATAGGGTGTCAGTATGATTTGAAAAGGCAAATTCAACATTAAAATATAATTTTACGCTTGAAAATATAATGTTTTCATAATATAAACTTTGGAAGGAAAACAAAATGAATTGACATTATAGCTAATAATTCAACTTTGTTAAAGATGATATAAAAAAGGAATATGATAAACATTTAACATAAGCATAATTGAAAAAACCAAACACTATTAGAATACCAAAAGTATACAATTCCTTAACACGTTAAAGCGTATCTACCACAAGCCTAAAGTAACCATCATACTCTTGGTGAATATTTAAAAGCATTATCAAAGTCATACCAGACTAGGAGGTCCATTATCACCACTATTACTCTACATTATGCCAGAGGCCCTAGGCAGTGTAATATGCAAAGGAAAAAATATATAAAGTTTTAAAACAGAAAAAACAAAACCACCATTACTTGTAGTACCTATGGCTTTCTACAGAACATCCAGAGAATCTACAAGCCAACAAAAACGCTAAATAGAAAATTAGAATACATAAAACCAGCCCCCTTACTATATACTGGCAATAACCAATTTTAAAAATGTAGCTAGAGGAGAGATGATCCCATTCACAAGAGCAATAAAACTTCTAAGGACTAATGAAGGGATACTAAGATGTGATGTATGTATATGATGAAATATACCAGTAAAAAGGAATGGAGCAATGATACATTCAGCAACACAGATAACCTTGAAAACATGACACTAAGTGACAGAAGCCAGACACAAAATGCCACACACTATATTACCGTATGATTCCATTTATATGAAATATCCAGAATTGGCAAATGTATAGACTTAGACAGTAGATTGGTAAGGTTACCTAGGGCTGGGTGTGTGGCAGGATGTTTGGAGGGATGAGAACCGAGAAATGACTGCTAATGGGTACAGGGTTTATTTTGCAGGGTTCAAAAATATTCTAAAATTAGATTGTGTTGATGGCTGCACACCCTGCAAATTTACTAAAAACACTGATTGTGAACTTTCAATGAGTGAATTGTATAGTATGTGACTTATACCTCAATAGAGCTGTTAATTGAAAAATGATAATGAAAACCTATAAGGTGCCTAATATAAGTTTCAGACCTTTATGGAGAATATTATCAAGTCTTGCAGAATGACCTAAAAGATAATGTATAGTGATAGGCCATGTCCATGAAAGGAACATATCAATAGTGAAAAGATAAAAAGTCTCCTCTAATTAACCTTTAGATTCAATGTAAATTATAACAGGAATTTTCATAGGAAGGGATAGATCCTAAAATTCATGCTGAAGCCTAAAGCATCAAGAACAGCCAAGACAGTTTTAGGGGAAAAGGGTAAGAAGAGAAGATTTATTATAAAGCTTTAATAATTAAATGAAATGGTATTAGCTCAGGAATCACAAAAAGATGAGTAGAACAGAGAGTCAAGAGACAGATCCAAGGATATAACAGAAATTAGCCTATGTCAGAGATGGCAACAAAATAAGTGAGAAAATAGGAAACTATTCATGAAATGATAATGGGGTAAATGGTTTTCAATATGGAAAACAATTACACCCCTGCCTCAACAACACAGATATATAAATTTCAGAGGAGTTCAAAGACCCAACTATGAAAAACAAAATTTTGCCAGTAAAAAAAAACCAATGGCAAGACACAAAAAAGAAAACTGTAAAACTATATTAAAACTATATATTAAAAAGATAATCTTTAAGGGAAATGCAAAGTAAAAGAGCAGTGAAATACATTCCATGCTTTTCAGATTAGCCCAAATCAAAACATCTGATTAATACCAGTCACAGCCAAAGATTTGGGAATACAAGGAACTCCAACACAATGCAGTAGGAGGGCAACCTGCCAAACCTAGGAGAGCTAAAATAACAGATGAATATTGATTTAAGCATACATATCCTACTACCCAGTTATTCGCCTTCTGAGGATATATGCCCAAGACACACTCTTGTACATTTCTACAAGATCTTGTCAAGGATATTCCTTGAAATATATTTAATAATAGCAAGAGATAGAAAAATCTTTTATCAATCAATATATAAACTGTGGCATATCAAAGGAATGCTAAGCTAAAATGAATCAACTAGATTTACAATGATCAATATATGTTATCAACACATGTAAAAAAGTGTTAGGTGAAAAAAAATCACAAAAAATAGATAAGACGGGTGTCCATAACATGGCGTTTTAAACACATAATAAAACTACACACTCTAGTAGGCACACTGAGTCCCAACATTGCAGGTTGAATGGAATTGACCCCAAGTTCTCATCTTTCACTGTCCTTCTTGCTTATGACAGAATTTTCTATTTACAGCAATTCCATACTTACACTTAAGTGGCTACATGTAAAGTGCTAGAGAAGGTGCCAGGGAGGACAAAAGAGTTATATATAAGACTCCCAGCCGGGCGCGGTGGCTCAAGCCTGTAATCCCAGCACTTTGGGAGGCCGAGACGGGCGGATCACGAGGTCAGGAGATCAAGACCATCTTGGCTAACATGGTGAAACCCCGTCTCTACTAAAAAAATACAAAAAACTAGCCGGGCGAGGTGGCGGTCGCCTGTAGTCCCAGCTACTCGGGAGGCTGAGGCAGGAGAATGGTGTAAACCCGGGAGGCGGAGCTTGCAGTGAGCTGAGACCCGGCCACGCCCCTCCGGCCTGGGTGACAGAGCGAGACTCCGTCTCAAAAAAAAAAAAAAAAAAAAAAAAGACTCCCCTCCACCTCCTGGCCGCTGTAGAAGAGTACAACTCAGCTAGGGATGTTGTCTCAGGGACTCGGCTCTTAACCTTCACTCTGGCTTTCATAGTGTGTAAACGTAGAGTGTGTAACTTTCTTTTTTTTTTTTTTTTTTTGAGAAGGAGTCTCGCTCTGTCACCCAGGTTGGAGTGCAGTGGCCAGATCTCAGCTCACTGTAAACTCCACCTCCCGGGTTTACGCCATTCTCCTGCCTTAGCCTTCCGAGTAGCTGGGACTACAGGCGCCCGCCACCTCGCCCGGCTAGTTTTTTGTATTTTTTTTAGTAGAGACGGGGTTTCACCATGTTAGCCAGGATGGTCTCGATCTCCTGACCTCGTGATCCGCCCGCCTCGGCCTCCCAAAGTGCTGGGATTACAGGCTTGAGCCACCGCGCCCGGCCGAGTCAAGGAGCAGTTCCTCTATCCATAAAATGGGAAAGCCATCCTCCTCCTATTGTGAAGAGTAAATAAATATAATTATAGTGTCCAGCACATGACAAACACTCAACACTCTTGGTGATTATGGGCATGGAAGCCACCAAATGAATACAATCTTCTAAACAGCATCTCAGTCATGCTGACAATAAAAACAAAAGGTGATGGATGGGAGAAGGGCACCAGCTGGGTCCATTTAGCCTTCTCCATATCTGGATACAACATCCCCACATCTCCTGGGTAACTTGGGCGTGCTCTGTGGGATGTTGGGACATGTCTTCCAGCAACAGTAGTGTGGATGTTGGGACATGTCTTCTAGCAACAATACAGCCAGGCCTATATATTCTTCCAGGTTCAGCATGGACAGGGCTCTGTGAAAGGAGATACCAGCCTTTGGAATGAGAACTCCTTCCCTCAAACCTCTGAAAAGATTCTGGGGTAGGATGAGGTGACCTAAGCTTGCTTCTCAGTTAACCCTCTTTCAAATCACAAGGACATACCACCTTAACTCCATCTTACTGAGGAAAAGGCAACAGTGTCTCACCTCCAGCTCCCTCCAGCAAGCACCTGCCCCATCCCACGGGCCATCTTCATAAAGAGCTGGGATAGAGTTCTACCCATGGATTTAGTAGTAGGGACCACACAAGGGATCTACTTGCTAGATATGGAAAATAGTAGTTGGAAATCATGTTCGGAGATACTGAGTTGTTGGATTTTATTCCTGGGATTCCTTTCTGAGAGCTTGGGAAAAGATGGTAGGTATTTCAGTTCTCCAGCCAACCTGGCGCCACCATGTGGCAACGACATCAACAGTTCATAAATCAGTCAGCTTTCAAATTCTGATTCTCTGTCAACTTTTTATCTTCGAGGAATTCAAAATATTTCATTTTTATGTATCAAATGAGAATCTATTCAGTTTTTCTTCATTCATATTTTAATATCACATAATTTCATATTTGCATTACTTTAATTCACTCTGCGAAAAAGCTCTCATGGGAACAAGCCAGCCTCCATTGACCAATGTCGGCACTGTTACATCTGGGATCAGGTTTGTTACACCACCAAATAACTAATGATCAGGGTGTGGTGGGACAACCAAGTCACTCTTCACTCAGATTGTAAGGCTAAATTCTTCCTTCTATTTTTCTGTACTGGTTTAGGTATAACTACTCTTGGTTTGCATTTATTAAAAAGGAGGTAGAAAATCATCAAGAAGTGTCATTTTAGCTTGGGAACTAAAATGATAAAATAAATAACAATAGTAATAAAAATAAAACTAACCTGATAAAACTAAGCAGGATGATGGCTACCCTTGGAGGATGGTGCCTGTAGGTAGGGGTAATGGGAAGATTGGAAATATTCTGGTCTTAATCAGGGCACTGGTTACACAGGTGTGCTCAGTTGTGAAAATCCATTGAATGTATCCTTCAGAACTGCACTATTTTCTGGAATTATACTTCAGTAGACTGTTAAATTCACCAAGGTCTGATCAGTCATCTCCCTTTAACTTGGCTTTCAGACAAGAGTCTGTGCATACACAAAAATAACTCGAAGGCAAAATCAGGGGAAGCCTTGTTTTCTACTGGATATTTTCAGCCATCGGGAATCCCTCTGGGCAGGGAGAAAGGAGACAGGACATAATCTATGCTACTGCTAGTTTAAATGACTGAGCTGAGTATGGCTAACACTTCACTTTCTCAAAAGTGAACAAATTCTGCAGCCAGAAAACTCTCCCTTCTTCCACCATACACACCGATGAAACCCAGACCACACAGAACACTGCACCACCAAGAGATACACACCATCTCTAGAGTCACACTTTGACTCCTCAGAGACAACACACACACAGAGCCTCCCCCCACTTTCCAGAAACAGTCCCACAGACACAGCTTCTGGCCCACAGAGACAGCTCGCAGATGGAGGTAGGGGTGGGTAATTAGGAGAGATGCAGCTGCCCATGGCCAGGCAAAGGAACATGAGCAGGAAGATGGAAAGCAGTATGTTCAAAGTCTTGGTAAACTAAATTTCTCTAAAAGAAGATTTTAAATCTGCAAACAGGGTCCCAGATATTGCTGTAAAAATTTTTTAAATTACCTCCATTTCCACCTATAGCCCCGGATGCCTTGAACCATCTTCCTTCGACTTTTTAATAAACCCCCAGTGCACTGCCACATTTATCATATCCTCTGAACGCCAAGTTCCTTGGCAAGATTGAAAGGCGGCGGGGACTATTCCATTTTATAAATGAAAAAGTTCAGGTTCAAAGATGCTGGTCAGTCACCACAAAACTAAGTAGTGATCTCATGGCTGAGTTTCAGAGTTGTGGTGGGGGAGGCTGAGTTGCAAGAGAGGCTAGGTGACCCTCTCCCCAGCCCAGAGCTCTGAGAAGCGCCCACAACACCACAGGCGGCCCCACTGGAGCCACCTCAAAGGATCTGGAGTAAAAGAATCACATCCGACGTCATTTACATACACCAAGACTGGCCAGCCCCCAGTCTCAGTCTTCCTCCCCTAAGAAAGTATCAGGAAAATCAACAAATCGAGATCATGGTCGGGGAGATGGAGAGCTTGGAAATGAAGCCAGACTGAAGGCATTTTCTAGGAGCAGATAGGAGCCAACGTTAGCGAACCAAGCTCACAGCGTACTCGCTTCTCTTAGGAAGTCCCTAGGCCCAAACCGGTGTGTGCATTTAAGAGTTTTGGGATCCGTACTTATCCTTGGGGACAGTGCTTATTTGGAAAAAGAAAAGAGGAGCAGGACGGATTTAAGAACAAATTCCCCTACCCTGCCAAGACGTCAGTAAATTAAGGAACAAGAAGGGGAGCAAGTGCTCCAAAAAAGCCTCAGGTCTTGGGGTTCCCACCACTGAATCTTTCCGCTCCACGCCTCCATCAGGAAGATTCCCCGCCGTTACCTCCAAATCTATGTAGAGCCCCCTGGGATTGGCTCCCTACCTTTTCAAGTCTGGCGGCTGTGGCGGAAAGGGAGTATGAGGAGGAATACGGGATGAAGCTGAAGTGATTGCCCCGCCAACAGCGCTCCCCTCCCCAGGCAGCCCGCAGGCGAGGGCCAGACGCAATCCACCTGTGTTCTAACTCTGAGCATCAGCTGTGACCTTGAACGAGTCCCTGATTAGCCCCGTTTTACAGAAATTAAGAGTCTGAAAGAGTCAGGTCCACCGAGCTGGGCTGCTGCGGGGCGCTTACCGGATGGTTTGAGGCGTCCCGCCTGTGCGCCCGCAGCGCAGTAGGTACGCGGTGAACCGCAGCCCAAGCGCTACGTGGCCAGCCGGGATCGGAAAACGCGAGGGAAACGCAGAGGCGAGCTCCCGCCCCAGCAGCGAGAGAAAGAGGAGACTCTGACTCCGCGATGATCCCTGAGCAAGTTCAAGTACCCCCGCCCTTCGCCCCTCCGCAGAGGCTGACTGGCCGCGCCTAGGGTTCCTGGCTCCGGACGCGCACGGGTTGCGGGGGAGCGTGAGAGACACCTCCACACCTTCACACACCCACCCCCGAAGTTGCGGCAATGTTGAGGGGAGAGTGGCGCAAAGCTGCCACAGGGGAGAAGAGGGAGGCGGACGGTACTCACACGGGTTGGCCAGCCTGAAGCAGGTCTGTGACCGGGGTCATCGATGGCGGCCGGGCTCAGGCCACCGAGCCTCAGTGCGCCCAAGGCACCTGCCGCAGCGCGGCGCGTGGATTAGAGGCTGCCGGCGGCGAGGAAGGGGCGCGGGTCGGTCTCGCGCTAAAGCTGGGCTGCAGCACCGCGGGGGCTCGGCTGCCAGAACTGCAGCCGCAGCGGGAGCCCGGGAACCGACAGGAGGCGGGAGCGCGGCGGCGGCGTCGGCAGCAGCGGCTGCGAGGGAGGCGCCCGCGCCGCAGGCAGCTAGGGCCAGCCTGGCCGCAGCCGC
>NW_016813612.1:965285-996981 GCF_001698545.2 Rhinopithecus bieti
CGGGGCGCACCGGGAGGAGGCGGGGCAGGGCTGCGCGCGCCCGGGGCGGGGACCCGCGCCCCTCCCGGGGCTCTTCCCTGCGGCGCAGTGCAGTATTGGGGCCGCGGTTCGGGAGCCCCCAGGTGCAACTCCAGGTCCTTCCCCGATTCTAAGTCAGGCTTTTCCTTTCCCCTGCCTCTGAGTCCTGGACCCTCAGTGACCGTAGAGTTATGGGTCACCAGAATCCGGGGCCTGCCTGATTCTAAGACGTGGTGTGGCGCTCCTCCAAAGACAGCTCTTCCCCACTTCACAGTCCCTGGGTAATTAAAGTCGTCGTCGTGACCCCTATGTAGATTGTTTTAATTCTGCCATAAATTTACTACGCTAGCGACGCTCATTCATTCAACACACATCAAAGGGATTCGCACTCAGGGAGCTGTCCAGGCTAAGACGCGCCCAAGTCTCCCAGACCCCCCACAGCTGCTGAACCGCTGGGTTAGCGAGCCCGCTCTGTCAGAAAGACGCCCAAAGACTGCTGCAAGTGAGGAACGCTTTCGGGCTCGTGCCAGGAGTTCCCGGTCCTGGAAGAAGAGCTGAGAGTTGAAAGGTTCCACTCCAGGCCAGGACTTCATTGCGCGTTTGCATCCATCAAGCCAGGAATCTTCCTTAGACCGACTGCCTCAGCCCCAACAACTCGGCTGTGAAAACACATTGTCAATTTTAGCTGCAGGGTGGAAGTCGCTCCATGAAAATAAAGCATTTGAAGCTTTTGTGGAGTTACACTGGCGATTTCTAAATCCCTGGAAATCCTCTCAAGCCGGTGGGTTGAGGCTGTTCTCTCCGTGTAAATTTGCGCAATAGAAATAAATGGCTTGTGTGCTGATCAGTCCACAGCGGGGGGGGGGGGGGGGGGGAGGGGAAAAAAAAACCTTTCAGAAAGGAACTCGGAAGGTAAAGGGGTTAATTTCTTTAAAGATTCTATTCCCTCCCTTAAAGGGATTTTAATGTCTACAAACTGGTAAAGTGGAAGGAAGTTCTTTTGTTTCTCTTTTGTTCACATTACATTTAAATTTTATTTAGCTATGCTTGATTAGCATTCACGTGACACAAAATTCTAAAACTACAAATGGAACACAGTTAGCAAGACTCCCTCCCACCCTTGTCTCTCAATTCCGCTTCCTGGTGGCAACCAGTGTGTACCCTCCTCAGGAAATCGACATACATACAAACATATTTGTCTAATGCTCTTATTTTTATTTTTGTTGTACGAACTTGCACATTGTTTTACATTTTGATCTTTTCCCTTAACAAGATATTATCATGGAGTCATTCCATATCATTACCAAAAACTTTTTCTTGTTATTTTACAAGTGTATGATATCCATTGAATAGGATATGCCAAAATTTATGTAAGGGCCCCCAATTATAGGCATTTAAATGGTCTCCAATCTATCACTGTTAATAACAATTATGCAGTGAATAACTTTGTTCTTATGTAACTGTGTATGTGTGGGATATGAAGAATAAATATGTACAACTGGATCGTGGGGTCAAAGATGATGTGCATTTATAATTTGGATAATGTCAAATGCCCTTCATAGAGATATAAACTCATGATCTCACACAAGATATGTGATTGCATATTTCACACACCCAGTCCTCCGATGGTTCTGAGCCTGTTAGCTCTCATATCCATTCCCAGACCTTCTGACTCTGCTTCATGGGGGGCTTCATTTCCCAGACTCCCCTATCAACTGGCCGATGGGACTCAACAGTAGGAGGATAGGAGGGAGAAAAGGAGAAGCCAGGGTATTTCCCATTCTTCCCTTTCAGCCTGGATGGTGGGAATAGAAAGGTGTCTAGGGCAGCAGCTACTCCTCCCGGGTGGTCCCAAGTCCAGTAGGACAGGCTCAGTATGGGCTCAGCTCCCTGGGTTCTGGCAACACCTCCCCCTCTTGTCCCTTTGGCCTGGAGGTAACGGGATGTCCTACCGTTGCTAATCTCCAGTAGTTTCACTGTTTCCTGGGAGTCTTTCAGCCTCTCACATCCTCTGTGTAACCAACTCTATGTTTTAAATTCCCCCCATTTTAAATATTCGAAGTGGTTTCTGTTTTTCTAGTTGTACCTGACTGATACTTTTCTGATAAACTGACATATCCCTTCACACAGTATGTTACCCAACTTGCAGATCTTTGCCAATTATATAAAACGGTCTCGGTAGCTTGACTTGCATTTATCTTATTAAAAGTGAGGTAGAACATTTTTATATGTTTATGAGACACTTGTATTTCCTTTTAAACTCTATGTTCATATCCTTTGCCCATTTTTTGGTTTATTTTTGTCAGACCAATAGATTCTTTGATTGTGAAACCAAGTCCTGCCAGTGAAACGCTTCATAAAAACATTTGTTTGAAACTAGGTTTTCGACATGATCTTACCTCAGGGAGCAGTGTCCAATAAAAAACAGTACTGTGAGCCTGTTGATTGCTATGGAGGGGAGAAAAAAATAATAGGATAAGAATGTTCAGGAGTTGATAATCCATCTGGACAGTCAAAATAAACTTGTGTTAAATGATGTTCATTGTTCTGAATTGTTGCAATCAATAAGTGCATATTATAATAACAAGTCGATTGGCCTTTCCCCTCGACAATGTATCATGTAATCATTCCCTATCATTACAAGGAGTTTCCCCTTCTTCCTTCCTCCCTCCCTTCCCTCTCTCCCTCCCTCCCCCTCCCTCCCTCCTTCTCTTCTTCCACCTTCCTCTCTTCCTTCCTTTCTCCTTCCCTCCTTCCCGCCCTCCTTCCTTCCTTCTTTTCTTCCAGCTATATGATATTCTACTGAATAGGATTTATTATAACTTATTTAAGAGGTCTCAAGAACTCTTAGTTATAAGTGGCAGAAACCCAACTCTAAAAGGCTTAGACATGAAAAGAAATACGTAGGCCCTATGTATTTCTTTTCATGTCTAAGCCTTTTAGAATTGGGTTTCTGCCACTTAAATGCAAAGTCCAGATGTAGGTCTAATGTTAGGTACCTTTAGATTCAGGGATTCAGGTGATGTCAGTAGAAGTAGAACTAGTCTCAGCCTCTCTCTAGTTTGTCTGCTGTCTCTCTTCCCTCTTTCTCCACTACTCCTCTCTGCTTTCCCCCTTGGGTTTTATTATTAATCTGACTTATTTAATGTAGTGGCATCTGACAGCTCCAGAATTATCTTCTACTCAGTGGCCAGCACCTAAGAATGAGGCAAGTCTTCCCTTCCACAGTGCACATTAAGTTGCCCAGGAAAACTTAGTTGTCTTGCTCCAACATTAAGTCCAGCCCTTGAGAAGTCTAAAGACTGGAGTGCTATGTTTGTGAGTAGCGAAGACAGTAAGATGGGCACAGTGGTTGGAGTAAATCAGCTGAAAAGTTTACCACAGCTCACATACTTTCCTACACATGCCTCCCGAGTGGTACATAGTAAGCCACATATAAATGCTGGAATTCATTTATGTCCAGATCCAGTGAAGATTTCAGCTTTTTCAGCTGGATGCCAGGCCAACAGGATACATGTTTGAATGCAGAATGTCAAAGGGTTACTTTCCACATGGGTCCCACAGGGGCTGCATCATGACATGATTGGGTGCTGGGTTCAAAGTTTATTTGGCATTATGCAGATGTTTGCAAAGCTGACTGAATTAGTCAATCCACTTCTTTACAGACTCTCAGAATCAAAGTCCTAACATCTTACCTGAGTTATAAACACTTTAAAAGAAAGACAAATAAATACAGAATAGTTAAGTGATTTGAGCAAGGTCACAAATAAGGCAGGAAGAAAGTACAGATGGAAGCCCAGAGACGGAGGAACGAAAACGAGCCCGTTTCCTACTGGTAGGTAGACCTTTGGGTTAGAAACAGGCCCACCTTTCCTTCTTCACTAGCGCTAATACTGACTGCTTTTTAATGTTCCCCGTGAAAGGTTTGGCATCTGAAGATGATTTTGGATAACAGTGTGCCTGACACAAAATGACCTAAAACGCTATGTTCTCAATTCCCCCATCCTGAGCAGTCATCCAGCAAAATGTCGTTGAATCCAGCCATAGCATCACCTCATGACTCACAGGCAGCGCTTGTTTTTCCATTTTCTGCAAGATCTTGACCACCGTAAGAGTTTTAATGGATTCTTCCTTTATCAATAAGAGCTCTTTGACATTTGTGTGCACAAGGAACTGTACCACGTCTTCTTTTAAAATGCGAATCAGACAGTTCATTTCTTAGCCAGAAGATTGATGAGTTTATACTAGCAAGAAAAGGACATGTCTCAGGAGGATTCTGGGTAGAATTAAAAGAGCATTAATCACAAGACTGAGGTGCCAGTCTGAACTCACCACTTCCTGGCTTCATGACCTTGGGCAAGTTGCTTAACTTGGCTGAATCCAAGATTTTTTCACATATAAAATATATTGTAATCCTCTCCACCACCCTGTAAGATTGTTATTAATTGATACAATGTATGTGGAATCATTTTGTACATGAGATTTATTATATGTTACTTATTTATAAACTATCATTTTCATCCTGGAAAATGAGTTTATAAATGAACATTCTACACTATTTTGTGACATGTCTGGCATATAAGTGGTGAAATAAAACTTTCACTCACTACTTCCTTATCAGCCAAAAATGTATCTCGACCTCTTCCATGTCACTTAGCACTTGCTGTGTAGTATTAGTTATTTGCATAGATCTCCAATCTCCCCTACTAGATTCTAAGTACCTTGAAGATAAAGCTGTGTCACATCTGTGATCTCTACAGGGTGCCTGGAACAATATCTTAATAAACTGTTGATATTCAATAATTATTTGTTGACTAAAAAGTAAGTGAAAAGAAAAATTTATAAGCTGGACCTCATCATAATTTAAAATGTTTGTTTTGTGAAAGACCCAATTAAGAAGACAAAAAGACAAATTACATTCTGGAAGAAAATATTTTCATATCATGTAACTGACAAAGGACTTGTATTTCGAATACACAAAGAACTCCTTTTTTAACTTTTAAGCTCAGGGGTACATGTTTGTTATATTGATAAACTTGTGTCATGGGGGTTTGTTATACAGATTACTTCATCACCCATTAAACCTAGTACCTATTAGTTATTTTTCCTGATCCTTTTCTTCCTCCCCTCTCTACCCTCCAATAGGCCCCAGTGTGTGTGGTCCCCCTCTATGTGTCCATGTCTTCCCATCATTTAGCTCCCACTTATAAGTGAGAACATGCAGTACTTGGTTTTCTGTTCCTACATTGGTTTGCTAAGGATAATGGCCTCCAGCTCCATCCATGTTTCTGCAAAAGACATAATCTCTTTTTTATGTCTGCGTAGTATTCCACAGTATATATATACCATCAATTCTCTATCCACTGATGGACATTTAGGTTGATTCCATGTTTTGGCTATTGTGAATAGTGTTGCAATGAACATGCGTGCATGTGTCTTTATGATAGAACAATTTATATCCCCTGGGGTATGCACCCAGTAATGGAAATTGCTGGGTTGAATAGTATTTCTGTTTTTAGTTCTTTCAGGAATCACTGCACTTTCACAATAGTTGAACTAATTTACACTCCCAACGCGTACAAGCATTCCACACAGGAAGTCTTAACGTTCAACAGGAAACAAATAAACCAATTAGAAAATGGGAGAAAAAGGAAGAGATACTCCACCCAATCAATCCAATTAGAAAATAGAGGAAAAAAATGAAGAGATATTTCAACAGATAGTATATACTTATTGCTGGGAAATAAGCACATGAAAAGATGTTCACTATCATTAGCCATTAGGTAAATGCAAACTAGAGCTATAATGAGATATCGATACCACCCACCTATCGAAATGTGTAAGAGAAATAGTGACAACACCAAATGTTGGCAAGGAAGCAGAGAAATTGTGTCATTTATACATTGCTGGTGGGAATGTAAAATGATTCAACCACTCCAGCAAATAGTTTGACCATTTCTTTTAAAACTAAGATCAGACTAACCATACAATCCAGCAATTGAACCCTTGGACATTTATCCTGGAGAAATGAAAATTTCCATTCATGCAGAAGTTTGTACAAGAATGTTCCTAGCAGCTTTATTCATAACAGAAAAACTAGAAACTATACAAAAGTAAATAGTTAAACAAACTGAGGAATCTCCATACTGTGGAATACTAGTCACATATAAGACAAACTATTGATAATACAACAACTTGGATGGATCTTAAGGGCATTTTGTTGTGTTTTCAAAAAGCAATCTAAGAAGCCTATATGCTATCTGGTTCCATTTGTGTAACAGTCTTGAAATAATGACCTTATGGAGATGGAGAGCAGACTAGTGGTTACCAGGTATTGGGGGTAGGGGTGGGTGGAACAGGAAGCAGGTATGACTATAAAAGAGTAGACCGAGGGGTCCTGTGGTAACAGTACAGTTCCATCTCTTGATTGTGGTCGTAGTTACGTGAAGCCACATATGTGATAAAATTGTGTAGAACTATATACGTGCACATACTAATGGAAGCATATGTAACTGTTGAAATCTGCATAAGCTCTGTGGCTTTTACCAATGTTAATTTCCTTGTTTTGATATTATATTATGGTTATGCAAGATGTTAACATTAGAGGAGGTTGGGTAAAAGTTTGCATGGGAGCTTCCTGTACATTTTTGTGTAACTTCCTGTGAATCTTTAAGTATTTCATAATTTTAAAACGTTTTTAAAGGTGAATTAAAATCAATATATTTCTCCACTTGCATTTGGAAGAGGTACATCCAGGACCATAATAATATGGTATATTGTACATCTTATAATACTGTATGCAAGTCTATAGTTTGAA
This sequence comes from Rhinopithecus bieti, assembly GCF_001698545.2. Taxonomy (NCBI): domain Eukaryota; kingdom Metazoa; phylum Chordata; class Mammalia; order Primates; family Cercopithecidae; genus Rhinopithecus; species Rhinopithecus bieti. The sequence goes on from NW_016813612.1 coordinate 972,121, forward strand.
ACTTCTTTATAGTGAGCAAGGTTTTCAATTGATATTTGTGGAAGAAGGTAATTCCCACCCTGGCCTCAAATCAACTACACATGCAGAAAGCATGTCATGCACAAACATATCCAGGAATATTGTCACAACTATAATAAAGACTGGATATGCGATCTGTAAAATTTTTTGTCCTCAAGATACAGAAAAGTTCCAGAGTGCAGAGACACAGCAGGTCTGTGGTTTCTGATGTCCTCCTGGGCAGGCTGCCCTCCTGACTACCATAGAAAGCCTAGATAAGATCTCTGAATATAGAATGGTCCTTTCTCTACCATCCTGCAAATATTAGGCAGATTTGGGCCTTATATAATCTCAACATGACATCCTGTCATGGCTTTTATACACACAAATCTATTTCTGTTTTTTAATGAGGCTAGATAATTAAGTCAGCACTGACTAAAACATTCCATTTTGTCATACAAGTACACCACTTTGTATTGTCCACACAAAAAGAAATGATTACTGATGTCTATATCAGATGTTTCTCTGAGCTCATGCATTTATATCACTGCCTGTTTTATGTTAGGTTCTTCAGGAACAGAGTCTGAGACAGGAATCTGGGGACATGTGAATTATTGAGTAGGTGCTCAAGGGAAAAAGGAAGGGAGGCAAGCATAAAGGGGAAGTGGTCTGAAAAGGGGTCCGTTTCAGCCTGAGCCCATGGGGAGCTTCAAAGGATGAATTATACCACACAGTTACCCCCTTCGAGGCAAGGGGGTGGCCTTTGTAATCCTGGTAAATCAGTCGTGATCTACCTGCTGCCCCTGGTTGGAGCGCATTCTCCCATGCAAGGTGGCTTCTGTTTAGCTGAAAGCAATTATCTGAAAGAGGTAGTCGTGAGCTATTAGGTGCCAACACTTACACCAACTGGGAAAGGGGCACAAGCCCAGGAAAGGGCATCTGGAATGGCACCAACAGTGCCAACTATACTTTCCTCCCTAAATCCTTGTCACATAATAAAAGGATAAAAGTAAGAGTAAATGAGGAGCAGCACTAGAAGTCAGGGAGGGATGTCATATATACTCTGAGAATTGGAACAGCTTAAGATATATCAGTTTGACCAAACAGCCAGTAAAAAATGAGCAAAGGATGTGACTAGTCCACACACAGAGGTAAAGCACAGGTAATCCACAAAGTTAGAAAAGATGCTCAACCTTGCCAGTAATGCACAAAGTGAAAATTAAAACACATTTTGTTAACTACAATTTTAAAAGGAAAAAAAGATGGAAAATATTTACATTGGTAAAGATATGGGGAAATAAGTATTCTCAAATTCTATTGGTGGGAGATTTTTGGAGGTCAACTTAGTCTAAGACATACAAACTGTTTGAGCCATATATTGTATTTCTAGAACTCTGTGCTACCAAAATACTAGCACAAGGTACAAAAAGGTTTGTGCATGACCTTTTCTACATAAATTATAATACTGAAAAATGCAAACACTTTCAAATCTGAATTGGCAACAGCTTAAAATAAGGAATTCCATACAGTTATTAGAAAGGTGAATCTATACATACTAATATGTGGAAAGTTGACCACAGTCTAAAGTAAGTTGGCCAGGTTCGAGGTGGGAGTTGAGAGATTAATTATAAAATAGCATATACGATAGTACTTATATGTATAAAAACTACTTGTTCCCTTACAAAACAAAGTATTTTGCTTTGTTACATGTATATGCCTATATCTACATATATATCTATGTGGAACAAAACAAAACACTTAGCAAGGCATGGCATTCTTTCTTTTCTTAAGAAAATAGTGTCTATAAACAGTGTAAACAGACAACCTACAGAATGTAGAAAATATTTGCAAACTGCACAACTGACAAAGGTTTAATATCCAGAATCTATAGGGAACTTAAGAAAATTGACAAACAGAAAGGATATAACCCAATTAAAAAGTGGGCGAAGTACATGAACAGACACTTTTCAAAAGAAGACACACACATGACCAACAAACATGTAAAGAATGCTCAGGCTGAGCGTGGTGACTTATGCCTGTAATCCCAGCACTTTGGGAGGCTGAGGCAGGCAGATCACTTGAGGTCAAAAGTTCAAGACCAGCCTGGCCAACATGGTGAAGCCCCATCTCTCAAAAAATACAAAAAGTAGCCGGGCATTGTGGTGAGTGCCCGTAATCCCACTACTTGGGCAGCTGAGAAAAGGGAATTGCTTGAACCTGGGAGGTGGAGGTTGCAGTGAGCCGAGATTGCACCACTGCACTCCAGCCTGGGCGACAGAGCAAGACTCCATCTCAAAAAAAAAAAAAAAAAAAAAAAAAAAAAAAAAAAAAAAAAAAAAAAAAAAAAAAAATGCTCAATATCACTAATCATTAGAGAAATGCAAATCAAAACTGCAATGAGATACCATCTCATACCAGTGAGAACGCCTATTATTAAAAAGTCAACAAACAACAGATGCTGATGAGGTTGCAGAGAAAGGGGAATGTTTATACACTGATGGCAGGAATGTAAATTAGTTCAGCCAGTGAAAAGCAGTGTGGTGATTTCTCAAAGAACTTAAAACGGAAATATCATTTGACTCAGGGATCCTACTATTGGGTATATACCCAAACAAATATAAATTATTCTACCATAAAGACACATGCACACATATGTTCATTGCAGCACTAGTCACTATAGCAAGGTCATGGAATCAACCTAAATGCCCATTAACAGTAGAAAGATAAAGAAAATGTAGTATATATGCACCATGGAATACTACACAGCCATGAAAGAATGAGATCATGTTATTTGCAGCAACATAGATGGAGCTGGAGGCCATCATCTTGAATGAACTAATGCAGGAACAGAAAACCAAATACCACATGTTCTCACTTATAAGTGGGAGTTAAACATTGAGAACACATGGGCATAAATAAGGGAACAACAGACACCTGGCATACTTGAGGGTGGGGAGAGTGGCAGGACACTGAGGATCAAAAGACTACCTATCAGGTAGTATGCTGATTACCTGGGTGATGAAACAATCTATACACCAACCCCACACGATATGCAATTTAGCTATGTAACAAACCTGCACATGCACCCCTGAACCTAAAATAAAAGTAAAAAAAAAAGAAAGAAAGAAAATGGTGTCTCTCAGGAGGAACAGAGAAAGAAAGCTATGCCTAAGCAGATTAGATTTTTCTCTGAGAGCTGTGAGGAGACTTCTTTACTTGTTATTCTAGGTCAGATGCTGAGAAGCAGAGCCTGAGAGATTCATTTGCACAGGATTTATTGAGTAGATGCTCTCGGGAGAATGGGAATGATGGGAACAGGATGAGGCAGGGGAAGGATCTGAGTGAGCAAGAATGTGGTCTCACTGGAAACTAGCCCTGGATGATACCATGGAGTTATTTCTCTGGAGTATAAATTTCACCATAGAACTAATTGCATCTTGAAGCAAGTGGGACCAGCCCTTAGCATTCTTATGCCAGAGCGGGCTAGTAGCATTGTCTTCATTTGGAGTGGTCAGGATGAGATCCTCCTGAATGAAGTAGCTCCTGTTCCCCCAGAAGATAACTCTCCAAAGAAAGGGGCCACTGAGCATCATTAGCAACAAACACTCACAGCACCTGGGGTTGGGGGTGCCTACCTGATGAAGGGGATCTGGGCAGATACCTTAAGGGAACATTAGTTATATAAAAAGCAAGGTGAGTAGGCACTCACTGTATTTGGCTCTTGAGTCTTGGGGTAAAAATGGCAAGAGGAATTCTTGTGAAACAAAACCTTTTAATCAGATGGAGGCCATCTCTATCAGATTTGAAAGCTGGTCTCTAAAGAGGAGATGGTTCAACTTATATGAAGAGTGGGTGGATGCCCTAATCTTGTTCCCTGAAATTTAAAGTTATGAAGACCAGTTGGCGAAGAGCAGAATGACCCCACTTAGAGTTCCTACTAGCACTTCTCTATGAATGAGGGCCATCTTACCCTCTGGCTGGATGTATTAGAAGGTGGTGGGCTTATCTCAGGGGCATGCGGTTGGCAAGTGGAGGATGAGCTGAATTTCAGCCTCCATTTGTCCTCCTAGCCGGACACCTGTATGCAGCAAGTGACTACACAACTGGACAGAGTGACCCTGACCCAATAAAGGTCTAGTGCAGAGAAGGGCAAGGAGATCACTAAAATAAAGTTACTTTGAGAAATGAGGAGGCTAAGCTTATGAATAGGCTCCACATGAGGACTGAGGTGTTTTCAATTGGAGTGGGAAGAAAGAGAGGGAGCCCAGAACCCGAGAGTGTGGCTGGAAGTCTCCAAGGAACAGTGCTTAAGCATGGGAATGTGATCAAACCGAGCTGCAACCTTGGCCCTCAACACAGGGATCGACTGTGATCCGGACCAGCAAGGGCTATCCAAACCACACAAGACCAGTCTTCAACAGTCCCACCATGAAGCAGCAGATGAATAGGAAACATAGTTCAATGCATTCTGCTTGCTGTGTGAAAAAACAAGATGCACACCATTGGACTAAGCTTCAAACAGTAAACTCTGAATTTTCTGCTCTTCAGCAGTAATTCATTTTAAAAATAAAAGATATGATCATATGTCTATCTTGAGATGATAAAGCAGATCATTCTGGACTAAATAGAAATAAAAATAGAAATGTTGAGGGAAAATGTTTTTTTCTGGTAAGTATGGTAGTTTTCTTTAAGTTTTTTTTTAGAACAATTAATATTTTATTATACAACTATTCCTTCCCTGCTAAATAATGGCTTTTTAAAATCTTTGCTGCTTTCTTTAGTAAAGTTGATTCTATCTTGGAACGACAATGCAGAAATATAGTAGAATCTTGTTATTCACTGACTAGGGTATCCAATAAGGGTCCCTGATGCTGCTGAGAGATTCTGATAATAAAAATATTATTTTACAGAAGGAAACATGATTACTGACTTACAGAATCTTGATTTGTGACTCTCTCTTCTTACAATTTTTCTTATTGTAAATCAGGTTCTTACAACAAAGCCCAGGCTTGGTTAATAACCTCTATAACCAAATAAGATTACAATGCTTCTCTGAATCCTGAACTGGTTGAGATCTGTGGCAGCTGACTCACCTACAGCTGTGCTGAAGATTAATAAAATTAACAGGAATGCCCAGAAATTCAACCAGGGCCTTGCGTGTGAGTGTGCCTCTTTTTCATAACAATCCTCAAATGCCGCGAGAGAGTTTAATTGTCATGATCTTATTCACTGAGTATTAGCAGTAAGTTTGCTATAGAAGAGGCAAAGTCAGGCATTACCAAAGAAAAAAAGTCAGATGAACCTGCCCCCAACCCCCCCACTCCTGATCCTCCACTCCTTGCTCTGCATTTTCCTTATTCCATTGCACTTACCACACACTAAACTTTCTTACTCTGTTTACTATTTGTTGTGTGTCTTCCTCACTAGAATGTAAGTTGCATGAGGGCAGCGGTCTTTATGTTGCTCACTGATATCTCCAAGTGCCCTGGACAGAAGCTAGCACACAGGAAGTGCCCAACAAATACTTATTAAACAAATGAAGACACCAGAGAAAATGCTCATCCACAAACATTTACATTTCAAACACATTCAGAGACTTTCATGCACACCGAATATTCACTTTTTTTGTTTAATCAGATGAACTGAATTTGTATGTATTTTAAAATTTCTTTGAGAGGTAAAGAATTTCTATGGTGGTTGCAATGATACTCCAGCTCATTAGTGATATTTCTCCTCTTGGTAACCCCTCCTTTACCACTACGACCGCCACCATTAAGAGAGAGCCAACAGGATTATGACAGTACGAGAAAAGAAAAGTGGATCTTATCTGGAACATAGTAATCCAAGAGTAAGGAAGAAATGGATATAATGTGGAGGAAGCTTCTATTACACAGAAAGAAAAGAGAGAAGTAGTCTTTCATTCAGGAGAGCAATAGAATAATTTGGAAGGAATGTGAGGAGAAAAAGACATTATTTGCTTCTTCCAAGGATCCACTGATGCTGTCTTGTATCCTAGGGGATTTAAACAGGAAATGTGGAAGGCTAGTGAGAAAATGGAAACAACATAGCTTTTGAGGCAACCACTGAAAACAGAGTGGGTTAGTAGCATTGAGACCCTGAGAGACTGAATATACAAATGATAATGGTCAGACCACCTATAACAAAAGAAGTCTGACCCACAACTCCTGGAGCACTGAGCCCAGAATGGTCAATGACTACCAGCTACCCTATTTTTTGTTCCCCTCTTCCAATTCAGGACCAAACAGAGAATGCCAAATATGCTACACTAATCATTCACTTAGGATGCCCACCACCAGCTTCCCGTGCCAGCAACCTCCAGAGAAATCTGAAGATTTTTCTATCATCTATGTCGTAGGGTATGGTTAATTCTCATAATTTTATTTTCCTTATCATCTACTTTGCATATAAGTTTTACTTTCTCATGTCAGAAGCAGGGCGCAGTCACCCAAGACAGTTTCCAGTTCTATGCCACACCCAAATAGCTCAAGCCAATGGCCAGAGATAAGACCATAGAGGCATCTCTACCACCTAGCAGACTGGACTTCCACTTTCCTGCAGCTTCCTTTAAAGAGAACTTTCAGGCATTTAACTGCAAACTCAAAGTAACCCACACACCCTATTCCCTTATACATGCTAATAGTTGCTACATTCTCTCTCTCTCTCTCTCTCTCTCTCTCTCTCTCTCTGTCCCTCTCTTTGCGTGACTCTTCATACCTGCCTTGTGTGACCCCAGGTACAGAGAGAGGACTACCCTCCCAACTCATTGTACCCACCCTGCCCAGGATCTGTAAGTAAAAAAAAAAAAAAAAAAAAACTTTGAACTTGTTTCCTGTTGTGGCGGTGTATGGAATTTGTTACCTTCCATCTGAAGAACTAGGGGCTGTCCTACTTAGAGTTTTTCCGGAATGCCAAAGATCACAAGGTTCGGTTCCCAATGCCAGAGCAATGGACAGGTGGGCATAAACTGGGTCAGACAGGAGCCACAAGGGCGTTTGCCAGCATTAACAAGTTCCCCGTGTGAGGGACCTCTGGTCACAAGTTGGATAACTAGGCATTAGGGCATCCTGTGAAAAGCCCACTGTAAACATCCAGCTCCCCTTCATTTCCCATTAGGACAGGGCTGCTAGACACTCTGATACTGGACCAACAATTGAGCTGGGAACTTTCAAAACACAGTGATGAAAAAGAATGGCCTGATTCCACCAAGGATGCCAGATAAATGGGAACTAATAATAAAATCCAGTCACCAAACTGAGAATAAATAGCTGAGGAATTCAGCAACACAGAGGATGGAGTTCTTTTTTTATCCCTTTTTACTCTCTTTGGTGCTTCTGCTTTATGTAGGGTTGCCTAAAAGTGTTGTTTGTCATATAAAGGAGAATCACAAGGTAGAACACCGGCATAGACCCTACAAGCCTATTGTTAGAGCCAGTTTCACAGACCAGCGAGTTTGTAGTTCTCACCAAACCAGCCCCCATGTGGACATATTTTGCCAAGTCACCAATAAAACTGGATGAGGTTCTCCTTCCATCATTTTTCTTGTTGTTGTTCTGAGAGCCTAGCTTTGATCCAGAGAGAATGTTCTCTTTGGTGCATGTTCTCTTTGATTTTCTGCGTGTGTAGAAGTGCTGACCATCAGGTCTGTGTTCAGAGGCAGCCAAGCAACAGGTGGGAGTCTCAGGGACAAAGTACATAAGCATCGCTTTCAACGGACTGTTGCCTGCTCTTGTGAGTCATCTAAGTCTAAATCCTCTCTTCCTTCAGAAGATACTCTTGCTGTGTATAATGCTTTTATTTCTTTCTCTAAGTGGTATAACTTCACCAATGATAATTTGGACCTTGAATGGCCACTCTCAGGGACATTTGACTTGAACAAAATTGTTTGAGAAATGCCTTAGAAAAGAAAGAGAATAGTATTTATCAGGCTCAGTGGATAACACTTTTTGATTGGTATGTAGAGGCTTCTAAATGAAATTCTGATTTAAAAATTGTTTTACTAAAGCATTCTTTGGCCAAAAGTAATAAACAACATTACAAATGTAAGCAATAAAAAAACTATCAATAGACTCATTTCCCTGGTAAATCCTCTCCCTCCTTGTCCTCCAGTTGCCTCCCTATATCTAGCTCTCCCTCTTCCTTCTTATCTTTCTGATCTCTCTCCTTTCACCCTTATTTCAACTTTCCCTTCTTCTTCCCCCTTTCAAGAACCCAAAATGCAATTTGCCTCTAAAGATCCATCCCCTCCCTGAGCCAGGTGTGTAAGCGATGGCATAATTTAAACCTCAGATACAAACTGAACTAAGAGCTATATTTCAGGATTTCCTTAAGCACAGACAAGGACAAGGATTATTCATAGAAGGATTTAGACTTCCTTTGGGTGCATATGTGTCAGAGTTGAACGGCTGAACTATATCAATTTGTGTATTTGTTGGTCAAACCCTCAGCTAGATACTAAATCCTGAATGACAATAGCTAATTGAATTGACCAAGAAAGGGATCTACAGAATCCCTCTTTCCACAATAAATGTGTGGGTCAAAAAAGGCCCTAAAACCAGAGCAGTCTCCCAAATGCCATACCTAAAACATTTCTCAATAAAAACAGATTGAACCATAATTCCATCATATAAACACAAAAAAAGATAAAACTATAGAAGTTTATGGCCATACGGCCTACTTCCCAAGAGATACATTTATCCCCCTCTGATATGGTAACTGGAAGACCCTGAATTTAGACTTGGGATTTGCTTACTTGGTCTAGGTTGGGCAATTTGGATTTCTGGTTTCAAAGTGTCTTATAGCGACTCCTAATTGTTCTTGTTTTTATCACAGTGAACATGATACTAATCTGTTGTAGTCTATCCAGATTCTAAAATGCTACTCTGTAGCTGCTCTCTCATCAAGATGATTGCCATGATGATACAACAACAAGATGCCCACAAAGATCTTGCAATACAGTTGACCATGGAGACAACTGAATAATCTCTGAGCAGTGAACATCTGAATCTCTAGCCTTTTCTGAATTTTTCAGGTTCTTACAAGTGAAAGAATAATCAGGAGGGAAATCAAGACACTGAGTTTACAAACAGACAATGGCCAGATCATATATGATGATAGAACTCTCACCCACAACCTCTGCAGGAACTATCCAAGTAACCAAACCACAACTTCTGCAGCAATCTGCCTGGAACAACTTGCACTTGATTAATGACTGCCAACTTCTCTACTTTTTGCCCCTGTTTTCAACTAAGAACTAATTATGGAAAGCCATATATGATTCCCAAACCAATCTCATTGGATGTCCCACTTCTAGTTAGCCTACCTACAGTTTCCCCATGCCAATCAGGGTAATCTGAAGTCTTCCCTTTTTTCCACCATAAAGCTTTCCTACCCCTCTACCTGTCTTGCCGTGTTTGCCAAATGCAAGTGCTAGTGGCTGACTCCCTAGCTGTCACAAGCTCTGAGTAGCCTCTTCTCAATCTCATTTAGGTGGTCTTCATTTAATTCCACATCCTACTTGGAACTTTGGAAGGAGGGAGCCTTACTTAGTTTCCATGTGGCAACATGGAGAAACTGCCACCAAGTAAGAATAAAATTGTGGCAGATATATAGTGAGAAAGAATAGGTGATGGTACCCTGATACTCCCTTTTCTTTTACACACCAGAGAAGGAACCCATAAATCCCCTATAGTCCCTGTGAAAGAATGTGGAAGGGACTGAGAATTGAGAGCCAGCAAACTTACAGGGACCACTGTTGGGAGGGACTAGGCAATATTTCCATAGGGGATGTGAAGTGGTTTCTCTGGGCCGGGATGTGGAATTTGGCTGACACTCAGAGGCTTTGCCAAAATATTAATAGCTAAAGTGGCCTTAGGTCATCAGAAGAGTCTCCAAGTCCTCACCATACCAAGAACACTGTATGAATTAGGTTTTGCTTTGTAACAGGCCAAATTTAGCAATGCTTCCTCTAATAAATATGTCCAAACAAAGTTACAAATCATTTTCTTATGTTTTCAGAGGACACCTGAAGTAAGGCTTGGATGTTAAAAATAATCACTGAAGGCTTGGGGGAATGGAAATAATATAGAGAGTGTTATTATTTGAGACTAGTGTTTCCAAACTTTGTTCCATGGAACAATAACTTGGGGAGCTATTAGAAGATACTCCATGAGAGAGGTGTTTTGTGGTTGAAAGAAGTTGAGAAACACTATGTACCATATTCACTCCATAGAGACTAAAATGTGTGTAAGCATAATGAAGTCTCTGAGAAGTCCTGCGACAGACTTGTCTAACTTTATCTAACTCAGTCATTCTTAATCTTATGAAAGCAAAGTCCTCTTCATTTTAGTGCACAACCCATATTTTATAGACAATCATACCCTGAAATATCAGTTAGTTCATTTAAATTGTATTCTACCCCTTATGAAAGGGAACTTATAAGGCAAAGAGCTTGCTGGAGTCTCTCCATTTTTGCTTCTATATGTTAGATACTGTCCCAAAAGCCCAAGGTGAGTTTCTCCATGAATAGACAAAGAGAAGAAGGTCAAAGCCCTCTCCTGCTTACCTGGGCTCTGCATTCCCAGTTCTGCTTACCTCTCTGAAGAGCTGTTTCTTTTTAGATGAAGCAATACCTAAAATGTCCTTCCTCACAAGATAGGAGAGAGGGAATAGTTTTTGTGAGTGGGAACTCTGGAGTCTGACTCCACTGCATTTCCATTTACATTCTCTGTGTCCCAATTTCTTTATCTGTAAAACAGATAACCAGTCTTTACTATCCCATATGGTATTGTGAGTATTACGTGAGTTAAAGCATGAGAAATACTTAGAACGGGGTCCAGCATATAGGGTGTACTCTATAGATGTCAGTAATTATTTTCTTTAGCTTAGATCTGACAGCCCTCAAAAGAATACCCCCATCAGACTGAAAAGTGGATACCAAAATTTATACAAGAAAAATACATAGTGGGGATTTAGGGAATTTTTTTTCTGGTAGGAAAATATTTTGTTAGCATGACTTTCTCTGCGGTGGTACAAAAGCCTCTTAATACATTTTGCATGTTTATATTTTATTAATATAATTTCAGAAGCAACACATTCTAATGCTGGGAGGCTGGAAAATATAAGGAAGCACGAGAGAGAAAAATGCACTCAAAATTGTCTGTCTTTGGAGACTCAACTGGTAATATTTTGTGATATATGTGTGTATACACACACATACACATTAGGAAAATAATGACATAATACATCTCTAGAAATACTTTCTACCTAGCAAAATAGTATGTACACTTTCCCATGTCAGTTAATATTCCTTAGAAATATAATTTTATCAGCTGCAGATTATTCCTGTATCTGTATGCGGATGTATCATAATTCATTTTTTTGATTCCTGAGTGTTTACTCACTGGGATTGTTCAATTAATCACCAATCACAAAACCAGCATTTTTACAGAAGGTATATACACAATCTTGGTCTGCTGGACAGTTACTCACTAGCTCTTTTCACTGGATTGCCCACTCATACACAATGCCTACATCTTAGTCTTCATTATTTTTGAGGATAAGTTAATTCAAGTCACGCACATCCACAAGTCAGACAAGTCAGCCTGAGGAAATCAAAAGGCTAGGAGACAGAGTTGATTAAATAATGTTAAAGGAAATAGTATACTTTGTCCATTGTCTGCCAATTTTCTCTGTATTTATTATTCAAGCATTTAATAAGATCTCTTTCTTCATTTTTGTGCTTGATGCCCTTCTACTTTCCACAAAACAGAAATATTTACTATAATGTGTATCGTTCCATATTATGTAACAGCATAAAATTGACCAGCACATCCGTATTAGTTCCTTCTCACGCTGCTATGAAGAAATACCTGAGACTGGGTAACTTATGAAGAAAAGAGGTTTAATTGACTCACAGTTCCACATGACTGGAGAGGCCTCAGGGAACTTACAATTATGACAGAAGGTACCTCATCACAGGGCGGCAGGAGAGAGAATGAGTGCCAAGCAAAGGGGGATGCCCCTTGTAAAACCATCAGATTTCACCAGACCTCACTCACTATCATGAGAACGGCATGGGGGGACTGCCCCCATGATCTAATCACCTCCCATGAGGTCCCTCCCACAACACGTGGGGATTGCAATTCAGATTACAATTCAAGGTGAGATGTGGGTGGGGGACACAGATCCAGACCATATTAACATCCTTCCTTCATTTCAGGATGAAAGAAGATCTGGTATGCATCAAGGGTAAAATATTGTAGGAAAAAAGTTACCTAGACATCTCAATACCAAAGTATCGAAAATGCCAAATTTATTTTTAATAGACTTTTTTTTCTAATAATCTTTCATATTTCAAATCATGCAAATAGAATAATCAATGGATGACTGGCCCTGGTATCTATGGTGATGACAACATCTACAGAGCAATGAATGACCAACCAATTAAAAACATTGCCCAAGCTGAATTCTCACATCAGAGGCAGTGAGATGCAGAGCATACTATGTTGGACAGTCATTATTTTTTCACCTGTTGGAATCATTACTTTCTCATAATATACCCCATCGCTCCAGCTCCTGGGAAGGACCCAGGTACAGCCATCACAGCATCCCACCCCCAGGTTAGAGTGACTGCTTCAGTCACAGTAAAGTGACTACTTTCAAGAGGTAACTTGGGAAATTAGGTTTTTGATTTAGTTCAGGAATATTCACTGAACCATTGAGAAAGAGTAGCTACTGGTAAAATATTCTATTTGTATCAAATAGAATAAAAGTTGAATCTGCTTACAGTAATCTTGCCTGAGAACAAAGGTAAATGATGTGTAAGAAATCTCTGCAAATTATTCAGTTCATGATTTTGCAAGATGCCAGTATGAGCAGGGCACATCTGAATGGTTTTCCTGATCTTGACTGGACTCACTTCATACATCTGTGGATAGCCCCCTAGATTAGCTGGGCCTGGGCCTGGCTGACCTAGGATGGCTTGTCTGACTTCCATGGAGTCTCTTCTTATCCAGCAGACAAGTCCAGGCTTATTCACACAGCAGAAGCATGGTTCCAAAAAAGTGAGTGGAAGCATGCAAGGCCTCTTGAGGCCCAGGCTCAGAACTGTCATGGTGTCAGTTTCTCCACATTCTGTTAGTTGAAACAATTCACAAAGCCAGCCCCAATTTAAAGGGGTAGGGAAATAGACCCCATCTCCATATGGGAGGAGCTGCAAAGTCACATTGCATGGAGGTCTAGATATAGGAAAGTAAATAATTTTGGTCAATTTTTAATAAATAATCCACAATACTCCATTTTCTGGCTACAATTATTCATGTCCCTCCTACATGCAAAATACACTTACCTCTTCTTGAGACCCCCTTTTATCTGGATCAGAGTCCAGGATTTTTGGACCTACATTCTGCCATATGCGGTTCCCCACAATTAGAGACCTATGAACTAAGAAAACAAGTTATATACCCTCAATGTACCCAATAAACAAGTGTGAGACTAGGAAAGGATAGCCACAAGAGACTTTCCCATTCAAAATACTCCGTCAATGGAAATTCATGCTGTGAAAAAACCTTGCACATTTTACAGAGCACAGGAATTCATCGCAGAGCAGGAGATGCTGCAGAAGTGCAGGCTGAACAGAAAAGTTGCAGCAGGAGGCTGTGGATAGCACTAAGGCATTTTTAAAGCAGTTCTCATGTTTCTGGTTTCTGCAGATGTTGACATAACAAATTCTGATTCTAAGCTACTTGGCCAGATTCCTTTCTACATATCAACAAGGATTTTCTGGTAAATAAAACATTCATGCATTTTTTTATTAGCACTTGATGCTTTTTTTTTTAAAGTTGTTGCCATTTTAAAGTGATAAGTATATACCCCAAATCCTGAAATTCTGTATAAGATTTGATGAGTGAAATGTTTGCTTTGTGTTTTATCATTAAACCTTTAGAGTTTTCCATAATACATTTTTCTTTTTTTTTTTAAATTATACTTTAAGTTCTACTGTTTTCTGCTAAGTCTGGATGGCTTTGGTCAATGTAAGCTGATAGCTACTTAATATATCCCTTGATCGAGTCCTAGGGCATATTTTTATTAAATAGAGGTTTTCTAAGCATAGGTAGCTTTTAAAAACTTGTAAAACTTATTGTTGAAGGATAATATACAGATAAAAAGTATACATATCATTTGTGTACAGCTTGATAAATTTTATAATTGAACACACATATAATAAACACATAGATCAAGAAACAGAATATTACCAGATCCTAGAAGCTTCCTTGTGCCCACTTTCCACCATTAGTCGTCTAGGGTAGGGTTTCTCAACCCCAGCACCACTGACCTTTTGTACTGGACAATTATTTGCTATGGAGGGCTGTCCTGTGCATTGTTGGATGTTTAACAGCATTCCTGGCCTCTACCCACTAGCTGCCAGTAGCAGCCCTATCAATGGTACACCAAAAAATCTCTCCCCAGATAAAGAAATAAGCCCAATATTTCCTGGAAACAAAGTCATCCCCAGCTGAGGACCACTGCCTATAGGGTAACCACTCTTATGATTTCTAATAGCACAGATCAATTTAGCCTGTTTATATATTTTATGCACATGAACTTATACAATATACTCTTTTGCATATGGCTTTATTCTCTTAAGATTTCATTTGTGAGATTCATTCATTATTTTGTGTGTGGTCATAGACTGATCATTCTTGTGGCTGTATGGTACTCCATTGCATGACCATACTACAATTTATTCACTCATCTATTGAAGGCCATTTTGGCAATTGCCAGTTTTTGACTAATATATAGTCTTAAAACGCATTTATTTCTCATCATACCTTATATCCCAAACTACATACCATACCTTACTTCTAAACAAACATTTTTTTTAGTCAAGGCATCTAAACTTTGGGAGTTTTGTTAATCTGAAACAAATCACATGTTAGACATTATATGTAAACTATTTTTATGGTAATTTCATCAGAAACCCACAATGAGTCCACTGATCCTGAGCATGAAGTTGGGAGGGGGAAGAAAAGAGGAATCCATGTTCAATGAAACCAATATTTATTGAACACTCATGATTTCTAGGCACTTTGTGGCTCTGGAAATGTAAAAATAAACAAGACAAGTTCTGTACCTTGAAGAAGTTTCTAGTTCCCTTCTTGTAATGGCTTGCCAAACTTTCTCTTCTTGGCTGATAAAATCTTTAGAAGGCTGCCTCTGATAAGAAGATCCAAGCAGATCTTCTACCCCAGAGGGAGTGTGAGATGAGCAGCTAGAGCTGCACCTGCTCTAAGTATTTGTCAAGAAAGATAAAAGTGGTAGTCCTAGACTTATAGCCCATCTCACGAAGGTAAGGAAAAACGGAAGAATTTAGAGCAGAAACTTTGGCTAGGATAGGCAGATACAAACTTCAGGAAGAAATATCCCCTTCCTCAAGAGCGTAATCACAGTAGAGACTGGATGCGGCATGAGAGGAAAGGTAACAGACACAGCCCACAGGAAACCAGCTAACAGAGAGGACTAAAATGCTTAGTGATGTGCCAGAGATCTTTATAGCTAAGTCTAAAAACTTCATTTACATCCATAACACACATCCTACTAGACAAAGGAGAATGTGAGCCTAGAGAAATGATGACTCCACTGGGCTTCTGTTTTTTAAAAAATATAGGTCCTCAATAGGTATCAAGCATATTGGGTAGCTGTCTTTTTAGAAGAAGAGTTTTATTACCAGTATTTTGTGAAGCATCTTTGTCTCTTATCTTTGCTACTCAAATATTTCATTAACTGCAACTTTAGTACAACAGAAAATAAAGGCCAATGCCTTCCTATTCATCATTCTAAAGCTTTTGAGGCTTTCACTTCTTTTCCTCAATTCATATTTGTTCGTTATTACTACATACTATCTAAATTCAGTACTATTTAACTGAATAAACCAAATGATCATGTTGTGAGTTCTTTTTAATTAACCTTTTGATTAAAGTTGCCTTTTCATTAGCAACTTATAAATATAAAACATAATAAGGAATTGCAATTCTATATGAGAAGGTTCCTAAATTTTCTCTTAAGTGAAGCAGTAGGAATTAGAGGAATATTTTAATTTTCTATTACCATGTACATATTCATTATTTAACAGATTATTACATAAAACCTTAGTTCTAAGGAAATTTTAGATAATATTTGAAAAAAATGATGTTTCAACTACTTTACTAGGCAATCCTTTAAACACCGGGACTAATTTACTAGAAAAGCGTAACAGTCAAAGCAAAACAAAACTTACTCAGCTTTTTAATCGTCTTGTTCTTGTGCAGGCAGGAATATGCCCACCCTCCCCTGTACTCTTCTCCTACTGCCAATTAACCAATTACAGAACAATGAAACATTGAGTCATTGAATTTTAGGTCCTTAATATTTAAAACAAGCTTTTACTTTTGTTTTTTGTCCAGCAGGAAAATCCCACAAGAACACATTTTCAGTGTATTTATTCATCACATGCTAAAATAACCCAGAACAAATGTACAAGACTTTCCATTGAACTACTTGTGCCTTCCCATTAATCTGTCTCAAAAAAATTTTCACTGCAAAGGATTTGTAATAGGTTATCACATGATAACAAATATTTTTCTCTTCAAAATTCTTGCTTACTTATTTATGAACCCCAATACTATGAGTCAGCATTTTAATAAGTACACTTATTGTTTAAAGAAACCTTGTGCATCTTTTTGTAATGCAAAATATATATACATGTTTTTTAAAACATTATCTGCACATGTATATCTGTGTATCTGTATATTTAGCAGTACATCTATTTCTATACAGTATGTATATGTGAGTGTATCCAGAAGATACACATACATATACTTACATACAGTGTATGTGAAATATATATATGCACATATATTCTTACATATATATACAATTTTTATACTATGTACATATATATATAAAATCATTATACTATGATTAATTTTATGTGTCAACTTGACTGGGCCACATGATGCCTAGACATTTGGCCAAACATTATTCTGGTTATTTCTTTGAGGGTATTTTTGGGTAAAATTAACATTTGAATCAGTAGATTGAGTAAACCAGAGTGCTCTCCCTAATGTGAGTGGGTCTCATCCAATCAGTTGAAGGCCCAAATAAAATAAAAGGGCTGATCCTCCCCTGAGTAAGAGAATTTTTCCTGCCAGATAGCCTTCACACTAGGACATCAACTTTTTTCCTGCCTTAGGACTTTGACTGAAATATCAGCTCTTCCTGGGCCTTAAGCCTGCTGGTCTTTGGACTGGAAGTGTACCGTCTGGTCTCTTGGTTCTCAGGCCTTTGGACTTGGACTGGAACGAAACCATTGACTCTTCTGGGTCTCCAGCTTGCTGATTCACCCTACAGATTTTGGGACTTGTCAGTCTTCACAATCTCGTGGGCCAATTTCTTACAATAAATCTCTTAGTATATATTAGCCCATTTCTCTGGAGAGCTCTGACAAATACACATGCATATATACATACATACAGTACCAAATGATAGTTAAGAGCATGGGAACTCTGCAGCCCGTCTGCTTAAGTTTAAATCCCAGACCCATACAGTAACAAAAGCAAGTTACTTAACCGTTGAGGGCCTCAGATTCCTTACTCTAAAATGAGAATAATACTTGTATCTATTTTGTAGCACTGTTATAAGGGTTAAATGAGCTTTATCTAGAGCTCAGAGCAGCATCCAGCCTATGGCAAACACAACACAAATCTCTGCCCGTAATTACTCTATATGTGTATGTGTTTGTGTTTGTGTAGTTCAGGTGTAAATATTCTCTTTTGTGTCTCTATTACACACATTTGGATTTTTGTGTGCCAGGTTTTTTCTTAATGTGGGAGATGTGCATACACTTATAAATGGTCAGAAAATTACTTAACTCTACATCTTCGGGTTAAATAAATCTAACATGTGACTTTTGCCTCATATATCCTTTCATACATTATTTTCTTAAATCTTCCTAAATTTTTCCCATCTCTAGAGTTGTAAACCCCAAAGTATTCTAATTTGGACATGAACACACAGCTGTGAAGCCCTCCATAAGGCTGTGAGTTCTTCAAAGGCTGAGACCAGCCCTAGTGCCTAGGTCTCGTTCCCAAGTGCCTAGTATTAGACTGCCCAGAATGTGTGCTCTACCCTGCTTATAGACCAGTGGTTTGCTCCCTGACTGCATATTAAAATAACCAGGAGAGCTTTTTAAAAAACAGAAAGGCCTAGGCTCATTCAGAGCAATTAAATTAGAGTCCCTGGGGATGTGGCTGGACACTGCTATTTCTTAAAAGCTTCCATGTGAGTACAAAGTGCAGTCATGATTAACAACTAGTGCCAGATAGAGAGGACATTACCATCAAGCATTGAGGGATGATATCTGAGCTAAAGCCCTACTCCAGATTTCTGTATAATAACCCAGCTGCAGGAGAAGAGCCAGCAGTGTGCATTCCTTGGTGAATGTGGGAAGCAACAGCTTCCCAGCTCTTTCTCAGAGGTCCTGGGACAGCTTCTTGAGGACGTGCTCCCTGCCTTGTCACCAGTACCTCCTGAAAAACATATCTGCATAGTGAAACTAGAAATTGTGTTTTAGAGAAACTGCTGTCAAACTTGACTTCTGTTGTCACACAAATGATGGAAGATATTCACATGCGTGACACCATTCCACTCTGTTACCCTTGTGATACTAAATTCCCAGCCGTAATTCTATTTGAGGAAGCATATTAAAATGTGAGTTAGTGACAGTGACATTATTACAAGAGCAGTCAATTTGGTCTATAATTAAAGTAATAATTTGCAAACTTAAGTAATTTAGTTAATGTTCATTTACTCAGCAAATATTTATTGAATGTCTGCTTTTTTCAGTGACTGTTCTGGGTGCTGGGCCGGCAGTAGTTAAAATAAAAAGATAAATTTATTGCTATTGTGGAAATTATATTTTGGAGTAATGACATTTTAGTGAGGAGACAGACAATAAACCAACAGATGAATAAACAAATGCATGTGTATTAGGTGGCAAATTATGGCTAAATGTCATAAAGAAAAGGAGAAGAAGGTGAGAGAGAAAATCAGGATAGACCTCTTGAGGGGGTGATATTTGAATAGAGAGAGAATTTAAGAAAAGGAGAAAGCAAGTCTTCTGGGTATCTGAGGAAAGAGTGGTTTAAGCAATTGCAAAGACTAGGAGAGACAGCCTAATGTGTGTGTTCAAAGAACATCAAGTGGGCCAAAGTGACTGGGATGGGAAAGGAAGGCAAGAGTGGTAGGGAGGAGGTGAGTCAGAGGGACAGCATGGGGTCCAAGAATTTGTAGGGCCTTGCGGGCCTCTGTGAAGTCTCTGGATTTAATTCTCAGTGCAACAGGAAGCAGCGAGAGAGTTCTGAGCTAGGGAATGCTCAAACTAACTCTGTGAAAGATGGCTCAGACTACTGGTAGAGTACATACTGTAGTAGAGGGATGAGAGAGGCAGGAGGGCTGTCAGGTGGCTGGTATAGGAGTCCAGAGGAGACATTGGTGACCTCTACAGAACTGTTGCAGAGGAAGTGGAGAGAAGTAGCAATAATTTGGGTATGTTTTGAAGAGCAGAATTACAGGGATTTTCTGATGGATTAAAAGTGGGGTATGAAAGAAAGAGAGGATTTTTGTGGAGATGGTGATGTTGTACATTGAGATGGAGAGCACGAGGAAAAGAGGGCGTTGAAGTGAAAATCAAGAGTTCAGTTTTGGATACATTAAGTTTGAGGTACATACTAGATTTCTAAGTAAAGATATTGAGCAGACACTGGTTATGTGGATTACAATTAAAAGGAGAGGTTGAGCCTGACATTATCAATTTGAAAGCCATCATTGTGGTATGAAATTATATATTTATCTATTTTTTGTATCTTTCTCCCCCAAAAAATGTAACTTTCAAGAGGACAGAAGACTAATTTGTTTTGTTCTTTAATAGCTGCTTAAACATTGGTTGGAACACAGAAGGTGCCCAAGAAATGTTGAATGAATGAAAAATTAAATATTAGTTCAAGCCAGTATAAACATAAATAAAAAAAAGAGGCTGTCATAAGTGCCAAAGGCTTGCATGGTATATGAGTTGAATGATCACCCTGTGGTTCAGTGGTCAAGGAAATAGTCTTGGAGAAGATTGTACATTATTAGATATCAAAGCATGGGTAAAAGGAGTTAGAAGAGGTGTCAGATTTGGGGGAACATGCTGGATTTGATGTAGGATATATTGGATTTGAGGTGGCAATAGAACATTTGAAATAAATAAAAAGACATTTAAGTTATTAATAGCTTTAGAAATGGTTTGAGATCTGCAATGGCAAAGGATAGACACTGGCATTCCTCCTTTCTGAAAATAGGTCCCCCAAGGCTACATTAGGACATTGGACTCTAAATGTGTAACAGGAGAGTAAATAGGAAGATTGAGAGACCAAGAAACAGCTGAAAGGACTTCTAAAGCAGCACTTCTCAAAAATGTAATGTGCATGCGAATCACCTGGAGATCTCCCTAAAATGCAGATTTTGATTTTGTAGGTCTGGGCTGGGGCCTGAGCGTTTCTAACATGCTTCCAGGTGATGCCAATGCTGCCCATCCCAGTACCACATTTTGATTAGCCAGGTACTCAAGTGAGGTGTTAAACAAAAATGCAAAATTTTCCAAGAAAATAACTAAAAACCAGTTATGTGGCAGGTTTCACTCTACCCCTCATTGACCTTGAGAATAAAAAAGGATTGGGTTGTGGGGCATCAGAAGAAACTTATTTAGACAAGACTTATTTGTAGAAAGCTGCTAGTGGGCTGGAAGTAGAGATGCAATGTATAAGGTGTATTTCCTTCATCTCAAGTCAAGAGAGAGGATGTCAGGGGGAGTCCAATAGCATAAGTACCATCTGCAATGGGAGAGACAAAATGGATCGAGGTCTGACAGGGAACACAAAGGGTAAGACCCAGGCTGGTCAGCTGTCCTCTAACAAGTTGAAGCAGCTGCTTAGTAATCACCCTGTTCACCCAATTTATCAGGGCAAATAAAATGTAACAGGTCAGAAAACAAGTTAGCAGGCAGGAGGAGAGATAGAAGGGAAAGACTGTAGGAAGCTCTAACTTAGGAAAGTAGAGAAAATTTACCTTTAAATCAAGTTTGGAGTCTAGATTATTATATGGAACTAGGATGATAATTTCTGAATTAAAATTCTATGCTTTATTTTTAAATGACCATAGGATCTTTTATTACCTATCAGTGATCATAAAGTAATTTACTGAGTAAGTCTTCATCCAAGGGCAGGGAAGATTTCTCCCACTGAGAAAACTTTAAAGAGACAGTAGGAAACAAAGAAAAATTGGTTTATGGTTATGCCCATAAGTTCTGTTCATTCCATATTTTGGTGACAAGTGGATTCAAGGGAGAGGAAGAAAGTCAGCCTTGGATCTGCATATCAGCTACAATATGCTCTTCAATAATTTTCTCATTCAGTTCCTTTGTCTGACACCACAAAGCATAATCAGATTATTTTCTAGGTGCTAATCCTTTCAGAAATCTTGGACAACCCATTGCTGCTAACACTGCCCCTGCAGATTAGCCCCACTGTGTCTGTGCTCACACTGTGCGCAGTTCAAAGCTTGCCCTTTTGTAAAAGAGACCTGCCAGTTCACTTCCCTTTGGACAGACAACTGCAGTGAAAGAAACTGTCACTCCCAGGTCTCACTGCAGCCATAACACTAGCAGACATTTTTTTATCCTGTGCATGTCAGAACAAGGGCTGTCAAAAGACCAAAAAAAAAAAAAAAAATTATAACAAATTTAGTTAAACATCTTAATTAGTGTTTGTGATTTATAATCGGACAACACCTCATTCTCTAAAATAGAATGAGTGTTCCATAGAGCTAAGCAGAGGAGGTTGGCTTTATAGAAAGAATAAGGGCTGAGGAAAGCAGAAACAGAGAACAGAATGTGGACTGTTCCTTTCAGTTGCTTTCCTTGTAAAGATTAAAGCAGACAGGACCTCCTTAATCCTAGCTTAAATTAGCTTGTTTGGAGATTTGGCTATTTAATTTTTTTTTTTTCTTGAGATAGGGTCTCATTATGTTGTTGTCCAGGCTAGTCTCAAACTCCTGAACTCAAACAATCCTCTCAGCATAACGTCTCAAGTAGCTAAGATTACAGACATGCACCACCATGCTCAGCAAATTTGATTGTTACCTTTCTCTACTCTGATTTCTCAGAAGGTCAGATAAACAACTTGATTTCTTTTTTGTTTGTTTTTTGTTTTTTGAGAAGGAGTCTCGCTCTGTCCCCCAGGCTGGAGTGCAGTGACACGATCTCGGCTCACTGCAACCTCCGCCTCCTGGGTTCAAGCGATTCTCCCGCCTCAGTCTCCCGAGTAACTGGGACTACAGGTGCCCGCTACCATGCCTGGCTAATTTCTTTTTGTATTTTTAGTAGAGATGGGGTTTCACCATGTTAGCCATGATGGTCTGAATCTCCTGACCTTGTGATCCACCCGCCTCAGCCTCCCAAAGTGCTGGGATTACAGGCGTGAGCCACCGCACCTGGCCAAACAACTTGATTTCACTTGGTGGTATGGAACTTCAGCATGAGTAATTCCATGTTGGTCTGGTGTTTTGGCCTCATTGCAGGAGCTCAGTCCAAACCAATAACCTCCTATACATTTTCTTAACAGAACAATGCTGGCTTGGAGCAGTGGTGCACCTTGCATTGTCATCCATGACCATGGAGGCTGTGAAGATGGAGATCTAATAAAACACAGGTAGTTATTGGTTCAACAAAACACTTACACTCCTGACAAACAGAGATGATTTTGTTAGGTACCAGGCATGAAACCTGAGGGTGAATGTGGGTGATGGAGAAGTGGAAGGACTCATACACCCTTCTCATTATCCCTTCCTGGACTCTTCTTTCTTGGCTCTCAACTCATATCTCATGCACCAGCTACACGAAGATTTCTTACAGCCTCAGCACATGAAGATTCCCTTCAAGACTCTCATTGTCCTTTCCTCTCTCAGAGCCTTCCTTATCTTAATCTTGACCAAGTGAGACAACCTTCTGAGCCTCCAACATTTGGGACAAAACTCTATAATGGTTTCTCTCCCTGTGTAGTTGTTTCTGATGCACTAACAGGTGCGTGGGGGAAGGAATGACCTCCTTTTATTGGGTGGCTTTTCTTTCATTCATTATGTGACTGTAATATCACTAGATTTTGCTGATGACCTGAAGGTTACAAAACTCTAGATGAAGAGATCCTAGATGTGTAACAGAGAATCATGATGGGGTCATGCTATCTAACAGCAGATTGTTGGCAGGTGAGTTTTGAGAGGGGCAAGCAACCAGATGGTAGATACTTTAGGCAAGTTGCCTTCCAAGTTGCTCTAGTCCTTTGATGCTTTAATGGGAGTATCTCAGCCAGGGTAGCTTTAGGGCACCTAAATTCCTTTGCCATCAGGCTTTCTTATTGTCAACATTGGACCCTTGATCCTGGGTTTTCTGTAGCCACAGTGAGGCAATGAGTATCACACAGGCCCCAGCAGTATAAATGTTGCAGAGATTTACAGTTCTGTCTTGACAAGATTGTTCCAATAATTTTAATAGTTTTATTGAGAAATAATTGATAGACCATAATATACACCAATTTCAAGTGTTCAGTGATTTTTACAGAGTTGTTGAGAATATTATCATCCCAAAATATCTATCCTGCCATTTTGCAATAATTTCAGTTCCCAAGCCCCACCCTCAAGCAACCATTAATCTATTTTCCTTCTGTATAGGTTTTTCATTTCTGGATATTTCATGTAAATGGAATCACAGAATATGTGATCTTTTACATTTGGCTTCTTTTATTGAATATAACGTTTTTGGGATTGATTCATGTGGAAGCAAATATCAGAAGCTGGGTCCATTTTATCGCCAAACAATATTTTCTGGTATCGTTTTAATGGCCATATTCTTTGAATCTCTGAGATACATGATATGACAAAGGTTGTTTTTCTGATTTGTAGGGAGTACAAAATATTTTAAACTGAGACTGACCTGGGTAGTGGCTGTAGATATGGTGTGAAAACATCCTTCTTCCTTTACACCAATAGAGTTTGACACATATCTGCTAAAAATAAATTAATGTTGCCATTCGTCCAGAATCATTTCGCCAGAACAAATATATTCATATGCCAATACAGCTGTCATGAATGCAGACAGGGAACCAATAAGAGAAGGAAGCAGGGGATTTGTACAGTTCTTGGACTGATGTGTACCAGACCATTTTTAAAACATGTACACAGTCACACATTATCGCACACATACACACACACACACACACAAAACACTAGGTGCACACACAGAGGCACACACAAGCAAAACAATGAGTATGCACTGACACAACTTCAAGCACACAGAAACATTAGCTTTCTTTCAGGACTATTTACAGAATGCAGAGTATCTTGAATTCATCCAAGGTGAAAATAATAATGATATACATTTTTTTTTCTATTTGAAGATTGTTAAAGATGGCTAGGTGCAATGGCTCACACCTGTAATCCCAGTGCTTTGGGAGGTCAAGGCAGGAGAATTGCTTGAGGCCAGGAGTTCAAGATCAGCCTAGGCAACATAGACTGCCTCTCTACAAAAAATTTTAAAATTAGCTGGGCATGGTGGCATGCAGCTGTAGTCCTAGCTATTCAGGAGGCTGAGACAGGAGGATTGCTTGAGCCCAGAAATCCAGAAGGTCAAGGCTGCATACGATTGTGCCACTACACTCCAGCCTGGCCTGGGTGATGGAGTAAGACCCTGTCTTAAAGAAAAAAAAAAAAAAAAAAAAA
>NW_016813612.1:997375-998860 GCF_001698545.2 Rhinopithecus bieti
AAAAAAAAAAAAAAAAAAAAAAAAAGATTCTCAAAGATAAAGATAAGAAGACACTGCTCTTCTTGGAGTTAACATGGACCAGATCAGACACTTATAAAGAATAGGTTTTCGAGGTGGGCAGATGGAGAGCTTGAGCTGAGAAGTTTGATAACTGGGCAACACCAGTTAAAACTCCATCTCTACAAAAAATACAAAAATTAGGTGGCGTGGTGGCACATGCCTGTAGTCCCAGCTGTTCAGGAGGCTGAGGTAGGAGGATCACTTGAGCCTGGGAGGTCGAGGCTGCAGTAAGTTACTTTTATGCCACTGCACTCTAGACTGGGCAACAGGGCAAGACCTTGTTTCAAAAAATATGTGTAAAATAAGTAGGTTTTCTCTTGTAAGGATCTCAAAGTATATAAATCTTGGTCATATAAATTGTCAGAAAATACGTACTTTATTTGTCTGACTTACCGTCCTTGCTTATTTCTGAAATTACAGGGACAGTAATTATGTTAAAGAGAAGATAACAGAAACTCTTTTATCTATGTATGTATGTATGTATGTATCTATCTATCTATCTATCTTTCTAATCTACCATCTCTTCTCTACTTTTAAGAGTTGTGTAGGATTCCATATACTCATGTTCCTATTTAAAATTTTCCTTTTTATAGACATTTAGATTGTTTTCAATTTCCTGAATAGTATTTTCCGTTTTATGGACATTTGGATTGTTTGCAATTGTCTGAACCAAACTTTTAATTAGCATCCTGTACATCTATTCTTTTCAAGAGTGAGAGCATTCCTCTAGACTGTATTCCTAATTGTTCAATTGTTGAATATGGAATATTCCAAGTTAATATCCTGATAGATATTTCAATTACCTTCTAAAAATGTTGCACTAATTTACATCCCCACTGGCTATTTCAGTTCCCATGTCCCCAAATCTCCATTATTAGCATTCCTTTTAATTATTTGCTAGTCTGATATTATCTTTTTGTTTTGATTTGCGTTTTTCTGCTTTTTCAAAACTTTCTCATAGAAATATTGGTCATAGGTACTTCTCTCTGTGTTTGTTTCCAAGTTCATAAACTTTGTCCAGTGTACTAGATTGTTTGCTTTTCTCTAGTTGATTTGTGGAAGTTCTTTATATATTTTGATTACATACATATATATTATTGTTAATATTATATTATGTAATATTATAACTTTACATTAGATATTAGATTATGTGAACTACATTGCTATAATGCATATTGTAAATATTTTCTTCCAATTCTGTCACTGTATTATCTTTGTGGTAGGGTTTTCTAGCACAACATTTTATCCCAGTACTTTTTATCATTATCAAGCCTGTTAAAAAAGCTTGGCTCAAGCCTGTAATCCCAGCACTTTGGGAGGCTGAGACGGGTGGATCACGAGGTCAGGAGATCGAGACCATCCTGGCTAACACGGTGAAACCCCATCTCTACTAAAAATACAAAAACTAGCCGGGCGAGGTGGCGG
>NW_016813612.1:999728-1034014 GCF_001698545.2 Rhinopithecus bieti
AAAAAAAAAAAAAAAAAAAAAAAAAAGCTTTTATCTTCAAATAATTTTAGATTTAGAGAAAAGTTGCAAAGATGGCGCAGAGTCTTCCTGTGTACTCTTAACCTAGCTTCTCCTAATGTTAATATATTATATAATCATTACACATTTGTCAAAAGTAAGAAATTAACATTTCTCACAATACTATTAACTATTTACAGATTTTATTCGAATTTCTTCAGTTTTCACACTAATGTACTTTCTCTGTTCCAAAATTTCATCTAGCATACCATGTTACATATGGTCATCATGTTTCATTTTTCTCCTATAATCTGACAATTTTTAGTGTTTCCTTGTTTTCATGACCTTGACACTTTTGAACTGTACTTGTCAGGTATTTTGTGGAATGTTTCTCAATTTGGGTTTGTCTAATATTTTCTCATGATTAGGCTGATGTTATGAATTTGGGGGAAGATCATGACAGAGGTGAAGATGTCTCCTCATCCCATCACGACTTACTAGTCATGTTGATATTACGTACCCTCAGATACGATGTGATAACTGGTAGTGTTAACCTTGATCACTTGGTTAAGGTAATGTCTGCCAGATTTCTCTGCTTAAAGTCACTGTTTTCCCCTGTTCATCCTCTATATGTGAGAAGCAAGTCACTAAATGTAGCCCACACTTAAGAAGAAGGAAATGGAGCTTCATTTCCTGGATCAGGGAGAAAAGTCTACATTTATTTGATTTTTTTTGTAAAGACATTTTATCCCTTCTCCTCTATTTATTTATTTATTCATTCAGTTGTCATTTGTGTTGGCATAGCTTCATAAATATTTGTTTTATTCTTTGAGTTATAATCCAACTTATTCAAGAAATTTGAATTTTGATGTTTTCAAATTTATCAATCTTTTATCTTCTGTCTTCTTATTCTCTTGAATAGCTAGGCACAATGACATCCACAGATAGCTTAACCTATTCAGAAAAATATTTATATTTTATAACTCTATTTCCTGTGTTATTGCAATGACAATGGTCTGTATGATAATCTTGAACAATAGAGAGTTGACCTGTATATCTTATTCTTTCTCTTTAAGTATGCCATTTGCTCTTAGTTGCTATAGGTAACTTTCTTTTATTTTTATTTTATTTGTTTTATTTTATTTTATTTATTTTATTTATTTATTTATTTATTTATTTATTTATTTATTTATTGAGATGGAGTCTTGCTCTGTCGCCCAGGCTGGAGTGCAGTGGCACGATCTCGGCTCACTGCAAGCTACACCTCCCAGGTTCACGCCATTCTCCTGCCTCAGCCTCCTGAGTAGCTGGGACTACAGGCTCCTGCCACCACGCCTGGCTAAGTTTTATTTTGTTTTGTTTTTAGTAGAGACGGGGTCTCAGCATGTTAGCCAGGATGGTCTTAATCTCCTGACTTCGTGATCCACCCGCCTCAGCCTCCCAAAGTGCTGGAATTACAGGTGTGAGTCACTGCACTCGGCCGCTGTAGATAACTTTCTTAAGCGAAAGTAATTTTTTGACATCCCTCATTGTAGAGGTAACTTTCTCTTTTGCAACTGAGTAGTCACTTACAGGAAAAAAAGGGAGCTAATTGGAGACCATGTGAATGTTGTTTCCCCAAAAGTTTTTACCGAATGGTGTTAGCATCCGTTGATAATTCTTACCTAAATCAATTATTACATTGGAGTTGTAAAATGATTTTCCCTACTATTATTATTCTTTCTACATCTGTTAGCTAGTGTTTTTCTATAAAATGCAAGGTTTTTTTCTTCTTCTATGTTGCCATTTTGGGGTATCACTGTATCTTTTAATTCAGCATGTTCTAATTGATTAGTGTCATTATTTTATTTGCTACTCAAATTGTACCATAACTAGCCCATCATCCTCCTTTAAGTTAGCTCTCATGGCTGTTTATCATGTCTTTATCAGTTTTTGAGCACCCTTTCACTTTCTGACACAACATGTTCAGGGGTCATCTTGTATTCTCCCAGCTCCTATTGTGCAACAAACCATTTTCCAAGGACCATGGAAGTCTTTTATTAGAAAATGGTATTTAGAAACCAAGATCTGGGCAGTTGGTATGCTCACTGCTACTATTAATACTTTGTCATGGCTTCTAGACTGTCAGTGAACAGAGCTAGAAAATATATGTATGTACATGTAAATGTACACACATTTCTATTTGTCTATCTATCTCTATGTTGTATATCATGAGTTTGTGCCAATACTTTCAATTTCAATCCAGCACCACAGATTTCATTTTAACTTCCTCATTCTCAATATATTTACCTATTATCTCAAAATTACAATGCTTAAAAAGTAGTTTTAGAATTGCTAATACATGCCATCATGGGGAAAAAAACAAAGTTTACTAACTGTAGTTCAGTATTTCTTTACAGTTCTTTTTAGTTTACTCTGAAGGCATATAGTCAAAATACTGTGTTTAAAAGTTACTTGGGTAAGTTCTTTTTATTTTCACCTTCAGTTTATTGATGCTATTCATTTGGAATACAGTTAGATGCATTTCTTTTTGTTTGCATTCATTATAGGGTTTCCTGTCTCATCCTTGTAGATCTTTTAATTTTATTTTTTATTTCTATAAAACACAAACACGACTCCAAAGATGAAATTACAGCAAACCAACTAATCAGAGAAGTACCTCCTCATGCTCCCCAATCCTTCTACCCCATTCCCATTCATATCCTTGAGGTAACCAATTTTGTTAGCTTTTGGTTTGTCCTTCCTGTATGTACTTTTTCAAAAACGAGCAGGTACATATACAGTGTCTTCTTTCATTATTTCTCTTGCAAAAAGATGGTGCACTATATCTACTCATTTGTTTGTTTTATTCACCTTAACAATAGTCTATCACTACGTTATATCATTAGTGCTTCCATTTCAAATCCTAGGCCCAGAAAGTCAAGTAACTTTTCTTGGCTCACAAAGTCAAATGGTAGAACTAGGAAAATGACTTGCACTCTGATACTCTGATTAAATGTAATCAATTAGAAAAGATTACATTTACTGTAAATGTAATCTTTTCTAATTTTCATAATTAGTTTGTAATTCTCAAATTAGAGTTAATAGGTAAAAATGATACTTACATTTTTATTTTCTGGAAATATCACTGTTTCCCAGAGAGTAAATCCCAGCTTTGTTCAGAGCAGTTGATGACATGTTTAATGAGCATTTGGTGTAGCTCTAATATTTCCTGTTGTGGCACAGCTTACTGCTTCAAGTTTATTTTTTGAGAGTTGAAAATACTTTGCAAGATTATTTGCTTCCTTACCATCCCACACTCCTTCTGTTTATTCCTACTTTAGGATTCTCAGCCGAGATGCATATTGCCTTTAAAATCTTTACAATTTAATGTATTAGAGAGTTGACTTTACCACCAAAATCATAACAAGTAATCATTGTATGATATCTTCCTTTTAAACAAATATTCTAGCAGTTCAAAAAAATTATTTTTTGGTTCTATCTACAGAGAGGTACACATGTGGCAACAATATATTTTACTAATATACAAATTCACCTAAAATACCCATCATCACAGAAATAGTTTGAAAAGGAAAGAACAACCCAGTCAACTTGAGTTTGAGTAGCCACCTTTCAGAATACTGATCAATTTTTCTTTCATGCAGCTCTTGAACTGATGGCTTCCTTTCTTCACTGTTTAGCCCCCAAAGACCCCAATACAACAATATTAAGCCACTGTAAATGTAAAGTTTATCTCTGGAACTAAATGGTCCCACCTGAGTCACGGCAGAATTTTCTCAACTGTCAATATTGGACACACCTAGATGGGTCCCTTTGGTGAATAAACAAACTGAGTAAAACCACATGTAAAAAAGGGTTAGCAATTAAAAGAAAGCGGACCAATCTGAAGTAGCAGAACAAAGGTTTCTTATGAATTTGACTTTTTCTAAGATGTATCTTAACTTTATATACTCAATGATATTCTACATCAAAGAAAAATGCCTTGGAGGAAAAAACATGGTCACTGAGTTTTAAAATACAATGAACCTCTTAGATTCTTGGGTATAATATTGTATATTATTAGATAGGTTCATGGATAATAATATTGTATCATCCACACATACTAATATTTTTGTCTATATCTTTCTGGTAGTCCAATATTTATACCTGTTGTTCTTTATCTTGTTTCATTATATGGGATATTAGCTATATTAAATATATTTTTATGTAATTATAGTGATAATAAGTGTTCTTACATTGTTCTTGCCTGTCACTATTTATAAACAAGATTGGCTTAAAGCTTGCTTGTCTTCCTTCCTTCCTTGTCAGGCTTTGTTATCTGAGTAATATTGGCTTCAAAAAAATAATTTGAAAGTCTTGTTTCTTTTTTCTATGCTCCAGAGCAGTTTACATTGATACTAATAACACCTCCCTCATTTGTATAAGAGCTAAATAGGGTAACACATATAGAGATCTTAGATCAGTGGCTGGCACATAGAAAGCACTCACCTGACATTAGCTATGATGGGATGTGGTAAGACCTAAGTTCCAGGCTGTTTTTGTTTGTCTTTGATATGAATGAAAAATGCATGATTATGGAAGTTAGTGTAGGGGAAAGATGGCTGAGGCTTCTTCCTAGAGAGAGAAGTAAAATAATCATTGCTTTAAATCCAGTCATCAACAGGCGTGTAAAAGGTGTGTGTCATGGGGGTGGTGGGGGATGCGGGTGTATAATTCTAAATGAGCACATTGGAAGTGCCAAGACTGAAGTCACCTCCAATGCCTCTATCTTACAAAATGACTCGATAACCCTCTTTTGTGGCTCCTTGTGGTACTTGCTCAGATCCCATTACTCAGCTTGTGCTCCATTTCCCAGGTCCTGCGATTATGGGCTGCTAATGGCACACAACTGTCCTGTCTCCAAATGATGTCCTTAGCCAGAGGGCCTTGCCAGGAGCTTACAACCCTCTGCCCCAAGGCAGTCAAAGGCAATGACGGACTGACACAGCGGTTCAAATTGGCTGGCTTCTTGTCTCAAAGGGGGACCAACACTATGGTGCAACTGATATCCCAAGCCCCATGGGAGCACGCTGAAGCTCAACTCCAGCTGTGATCATAGTCCTGCTCAGCTCCTTCCCCCACTTGATCTTGATTTTCTCTTTTCCTCTCAAATTTCCCATGAGCACATCCTTAGTAAATACTGTGTACATGCATCCCTGTCTCAGACTCTGCTCTTGACAAACCCAACTTAAGAGAGTCACTTGAAGGGAGGAAGTCCTGTGGGTATGGATGTTGGCAGGTGTTAAGAAACAGAGTGAAAAATGCCATAAACGAAGCAAGGAGGGGGGCGTTTGTTATTTAGGAACCTGAAAGGAAAGAAGAACTAGAGAGCCAAGCTGGAAGCCAGCCAGCCAGCGGTCTGAGATGGGCTTCTGTTCTCGGCACCTCTGCAAGTTTCATCCATCCATGCCTGTGACTTCATACCTCAGCTTGCTCCATATTTGCTTTCACAGTACCAAATTTGTCTTTAAACAGTATGACTTTCAAAACCACCTCACCAGCATCCTAAAAACATCTCACTGACTAAATCATAGCAACTGAAGATATTATATGGTTTCCTCATTTAAGAAAATCTTTGTTCTAGCAGTTAGGGAAAAATATATTTTAGCTCTATCTACAGAAATGTGCATATGTGGCAACACTGTATTTTACTAATATAAATAGGGATCTATGTAACAGAGCTGATTGTGGTTGCAGATGTCATGTCCTTGGGGATGCCCTTGACCTTTGACAAGGACATTGGTCATGTACTTCCATTTTCACATGCATGGATGTGAACAGCATCTGCCAGAAGTGGGATTGTTTTATGCTTTTAAAAGCCATGTCACATACACAGTAATGCAATGCTTCCAACAAACCTCTGTGGTAGGAATAACGTGCAGAAATAACTTTGTTTTTCAAATGAAGAAAATGTCACTATGGTGTTTAGAGCACATGCTCCAGAATCAACCAGCCTCAGCTTCCAGTTTTGACTGCAGGATATTCTTGCATATCAGATAAGCTTGTATACACTCGTGTGTGTGTGTGTATGTGTGTGTGTGTGTGTACATTCCTTGAAACACAGTTTGGTAAATAGGCTGTACATCTGTTAGTTTTGAATCAATTTCCTTAGAATTCACTCATTTATTCACCTAATTGACAATCATTTATTGAGTTCCTGCTTTGTACAAAGGTTTGCCAGTTGTTCTGTGGACATCGCCTAGAGGAATACAGATGCAGACTAAACTCATGGAGTTTAACCTTGTTTGGGAGATAGACAATAAATAAGTAACACATACAATAATCTTATATTGAGATAAGTGCTCTAAAGGAAACAAACAGAATAATTTGAAGGACAATAACCTGCTTTGGATTTGTATATGGGAGAATTTTAGTTTGACTTTTTGCAGAAGCAGACCCTGACACAGAACTTGAAGTGCAAGTGGTTTAATTGGGAGGTGAAGAAAAAACCAGTAGGGTAGCGGGGAAGTGAGACAGGGAAGGAAAGCAGACAGGCAAGGATGAACCATCAAGCAAGTTACCTATGGGTACCTGAAGCTTAATCCCACCTGGAACACTGGAAGCCAGTGTAGAACTCAGGCCTAAGATTTCTTCTACTTGAAAACAAAGGAGTTATAGGATGTTTCTATACCAGTTCCTGTCAGTCATGGGGTGACGGCTGCTCCTGGGGGTATTAAAGCCCAAGTGCTTCTGGTTCACCTCCTGTAGGATGACAAAGTGGATTCTGGAGGCCAGAAAAAGCTCTCAGCAAAGACAGGCAGGCGCTGCCAGTTAGAAATCTTATGGGCATACACTAAGGTGGTGAGTGTTTGGGCAATATATGCCGGCCAACACAAGCACCTGCCATAGATGATGACTTAAGACCTTCTGATATGGTTTGACTCTGGGTCCCCACCCAAATTTCATATTGAATTGCAATTCCCAGTGTTGGAAGAGGGGCCTGGTGGGAGGTAATTGAATCATGGGGGCCAACTTTCCCCTTGCTGTTCTCATGATAGAGTTCTCATGAGATCTAGTTGTTTGAAAATGTGTAGCAGCTCCCCTTTTCTCTCTCTTCCTCCTGCTCTGGCCATGTGAAGATGTGCCTTGCTTCCCCTTCGCCTTCCACCATGATTGAAAGTTTCTTGAGACCTCCCCAGTCATGCAGAACTGTGAGTCAATTAAACCTCTTTTCTTATAAATTATCCAGCCTCAGGTATGTNCTCTGGGTCCCCACCCAAATTTCATATTGAATTGCAATTCCCAGTGTTGGAAGAGGGGCCTGGTGGGAGGTAATTGAATCATGGGGGCCAACTTTCCCCTTGCTGTTCTCATGATAGAGTTCTCATGAGATCTAGTTGTTTGAAAATGTGTAGCAGCTCCCCCTTTTCTCTCTCTTCCTCCTGCTCTGGCCATGTGAAGATGTGCCTTGCTTCCCCTTCGCCTTCCACCATGATTGAAAGTTTCTTGAGACCTCCCCAGTCATGCAGAACTGTGAGTCAATTAAACCTCTTTTCTTTATAAATTATCCAGCCTCAGGTATGTCTTTTTTTTTTTTTTTTTTTTTTTTGAGACAGAGTCTTGCTCTGTCGCCCAGGCTGGAGTGCAGTGGTGTGATCCCAGCTCACTGCAAGCTCTGCCTCCCGAGTTCACACCATTCTCCTGCCTCAGCCTCCTGAATAGCTGGAACTACAGGCACCTGCCACCATGACTGGCTAATTTTTTGTAGTTTTAGTAGAAACAGGATTTCACCATGTTAGCCAGGATGGTCTCGATCTCCTGACCTCATGATCCACTCGCCTCGGCCTCACAAAGCACTGGGATTACAGACATGAGCCACCACACCCAGCCCAGTCTCAGGTATGTCTTTATAGCAGTGTGAGGATGAACTAATATAGAAAACTGGTACCAGAGAAGTGGGGCATTGCTATAAAGATATCTGAAAATGTAGAAGTGACTTTAGACTTTAGTAATGGGCAGAGGTTGGAACAGTTTGGAGAGCTCAAAAGAAGACAGGAAGATGTGGGAAAATTTGGAACTTCCTAGAGATTTGTTAAGTTGTTGTAACCAAAATCCTGATAGTGATATGGACAATGAAGTCTAGCCAGAGGTGGTGTCAAGTGAAGACGAGGAATTTATTGAGAACTGGAGTAAAGGTCACTCTTGCCATGCTTTAGCAAAGAGACTGGCGGTATTGTGCCCCTGCTCTAGAAATCTGTGGAACTTTGAACTTGAGAGAGATGATTTAGGCTATCTAGTGGAAGACATTTCTTTTTTCTATTTTTTTTTTTTTTTTTTTTTTTTTTTTTTTTTTTTTTTTTTGAGACGGAGTCTCTCTCTGTCACCCAGGCTGGAGGTGGAAGACATTTCTAAGCAGCAAAGCATTCAAGATGTGGCCTGGCTGCTTATAACAGTGTATGCTCATATGCATGAACAAAAAGATTACCTGAAATTGGAACTTATATTTTAAAAAAGGAAGCAGAGCATAGAAGTTTGACAAATTTTCAGCCTGGCCATGTGGTAGAAAAGAAAAACCCATTTTCTGGGGAGGAATTCAAGCCAGCTGCATAAATTTGCATACATAAAAAGGAGCTGAATATTAATAGCCAAGACAGTGGGGAAAATGCCTTCCAAGGCATTTCAGAGACCTTCGTGGCAGCCCCTCCCATCACTGACCTGGAGGCCTAAGAGCAAAAAATGGTTTCATGGGCCAGGCCCAGGGACCCGCTGCTCTGTGCAGTCTCAGAACATGGAACATTGCATCCCAGCCACTCCAGCTCCAGCCATGGCTAAAAGGGCCCCAGATACATCTCAGGCCATTGCTCCAGAGGGTGCAAGCTGGAAGCCACCAAGGCTTCCATGTGGTGTTAAGCCTGTGCATGTGCAGAGGGCAAGAGTTGAGACTTGGGAGCCTCTGTCTAGATTTCAGAGGATGTATGAAAATGCCTGGATGTCCAGACAGAATTCAGCTGCAGGAGCAGAGTCCTCATGGAAAACTTCTACTAGGACAGTGCAGAGGGGAAATGTGGGGTTGGAGCCCCTACACAGAGTCCCCACTGGGGCACTGCCTAGTGGAGCTGTGAGAAGAAGGCCACTATCCTCCAGACCTCAGAATAGTAGATCCACTGATAGCTTGTGGGTACCTGGAAAATCCACAGGCACTCAATACCAGCCCTTGAGAGCAGCCATGGGAGCTGAGCCTTGAAGAGCCACAGGGGTGGAGCTGCCCAAGGCCTTGGAAGCCTACCCTTTGCATCAGTGTCCTGGATATGAGACATGAAGTCAAAGGAGATTATTTTGGAGCTTTCAAATTTAATGACCACCTTGCCGGGTTTCAGACTTGCATGGGGCCTATAGCCCCTTTGTTTTGGCCAATTTCTCCCTTTTGGAATGGGAACATTTAGTTAATGCCTGTACCCCCATTAGATCTTGGAAGTAACTAACTCGTTTTTTTCTTTTTTTTAATTTTACAGGCTCAGAGACAGAAGAGATTTGCCTCGTCTCATATGAGACTTTGGAATTGGACTTTTGAGTTAATGCTGGAATGAACTAAGACTTTAGTGGATTGTTTGGAAGGCATGATTGTGTTTTGAAATATGAGAAAGACATGAGATTTGGGACAGGTAGAATTTGGTTCAAAGACTCTCTGATTTGCAATTGGTTAAGGAGGTGAAGCTTTGTCTAAAAACTTAGGGTTGGCAGAAAGGAATGTTAAGGTCTAGCCCATGGGCATGTTTTTTTCCAGGACCCTCAGGAAGAAATTTAGAACAAAGAACAAAGTGGTCACCATTCAGTCTTCAGTTCCCCCTTACCTGAGGTCTTCAGAACAGTGAATCCATTTGGAGAGGGTCTGGATTTCTGAAAAACAATTCAGAAACGTATGGTAAAATGTTATCTTTGGTTTCTTTAGGGAACCAAACATCTTATGGCTCTAACTTCTTTAGCTACTGTTTTAAGCTACTATTACCTTCTTGTTTATCAGGCTGCTCATTTACTTCTCAGGGCTACCTGGGTGCCTGGAATTTCTGTTGAAGAAACTCCAGATTTTCATTTATTTCCATACCTGAGGGAGTCTGGGAGGCTCCTAAGAGGGTTCCTCCTCCATCTCAGGGAGAATATGTTATATTGTCATTTATCTAGTTTCATTTCTTTTTCCTCTCTGAATCTCCAATACCCACCATCATGACTTGATAATAGAATTTTTTTTTTTTGAGACGAAGTCTCACTCTGTTGCCCAGGCTGGAGTGCAGTGGAGCGATCTCGGCTCACTGCAACCTCCGCCTCCCAGGTTCATGCCATTCTCTTGCCTCAGCCTCCCGGTAGTTTGGGACTACAGGTGCCCGCCACCACGACTGGCTAATTTTTTGTATTTTTAGTAGAGATGGGGTTTCACCGTATTAGCCAGGATGGTCTCGATCTCCTGACCTCATGGTCCACCCGCCTTGGCCTCCCAAAGTGCTGGGATTACAGGCGTGAGCCACTGCGCCCAGCTGCAATTTTCCAGAAAATGTTTGCTTAAGGAAAAAAAAAAAAACAGGATAGAATTTCAGAAAGGGAAAAAGGAGATGTGTTTATCCCTTTGTTGGTCTCTTTAAGATCCTCAGTGTCAAAGGACCTTACCTGGATCATCAATCTTCCCATGTCTCCTGGAACTTCCCATTTGACATAGAAATCATTTAAGTCCCTCACTTTTTCAAAAAAGCCAGATTTATTTAAATATAATTTATTCAACAAAAATCACCACCCTTTTAAGTGTGCACCTTGAGGAGTTCTAACAATGCATGCCGTCATGAAACCACCACCAAACTCATTATATAGAACAGTTACTTCACCCCAAAAAGTTCCCTCATGCCCCTTTGCAGTCAACCCCCGACCCCAGCCCTGGTAACCACTGATCTGATCTCTATTCCCACAGTACACCTTTTCTAGAATGTCACTGAAATGGAGTCATATAGTATGCAGCCTTTTGAGTCCGGCTTCTTTCACTAGCAGCATGCATTTAAAGTTCATCCATGTTGTTTTATGTATCAACAATTTGTTCCTTTTTATTTTATGAGTAGTATTCCTCTATATGAGTGTGGAAATGAATATTGATGAATACTTGACCAATTTTTACTTTGGGGTATTTATGAATAAAACTATGTATCAGTTTCTACAACTTAGTTAAAGAACAAACTTAGTGGCTTAAAACAATACAAAAATATTATTTTACAGTTCTGTGATTCAGAGGTCTGGTACTCTTGCTGCACTAAAATCAGGGTATCAGAAAGCAGTGTCCCTTTCTGCAGGCTCCAGGGGAGAATCCCTTTCTGCTCAGTAGGTTGGCAGAATTCCCTGTGGCTGTGTCTTTCAGATCCCTACATCTTTGCTAGCTGATTGGCGAAGGCTGTTCCCAGCTCATGGTCTTCTTTCTCCATCTTCAAAACCAGCAATAGCTGGTCAATTCCCTCTCATGCTTCCTCCATCTTCTTTAGTCTCATCACTCTATCCTAGCCAGATAAAGTTCTCCACTTTTAAGAACTCATGTGATTAGATTAGGACCAGAAGAATAATTCAGGATAATCACTTATTCAAGGTCTGTAACTTTCATCATATCTGCAAAGTCCCTTTTGCAATATAATGTAATGTATTCACAGATTCTGGGGATTAGGGCATGAACATCTTTGGAGAGCCATTTGTTGTGTACCTATCACAACAAGCCACCATAAACATTAGCATACAGTTTTTATGTGGGAACATATGCTTTCATTTATCTTGGATTAATACCTAGCAGTGAGATTACTGGGTTGTATGCTAAGTCTATGTTTACTTTTCCAAGAAACTGCTAAACTGTTTTCTGAAGTAGTTGTGACATTTAGTACTTGCACCAGCAACGTATGAGGATTCTTGTTGCTCTGTATCTATGCCAACACTTGATACTATTGGTTTTTTTAAAGTAACAGTTTTATTAAGATGTAATTCACATACCATAAAATGTACTCTTTTAAAGTATACAATTCAGTAGTTTTTAGCATGTCAGCATTTTTTTATTTTAGTCTCCTCTAAAGGAGATGTAGTAGTGTCTCTTTGTAGTTTTAATATTTTTATTTCATAATGATTAATAATTTCAAACCCATTTTCATGGGCTAATTTGTCATTATTTATCTTCTCTGGGTAAAGTGTCTGCAAATCTTTTAAAATTTTCAGCAAATCCAACTTATTAATTTTTTTCTTAATAACATAAGGTTTGTGATTTTTATATCCTAGGAAATCTTTGCCTCACACAAAATGACAAAACATTCTGGATTTTGTTAAGTTTTAGGTTTTATATCCAGGCCTTTCAAGTTACATATTCTATATGGTGCAAGATATGGATCAGGTTTACTTTTTTGCATATGGATGTTCAATTGCTCCAGCATTATTTGTTGAAATGATTACCCTTTCTCCATTGAGTTATTTTTGAGTCTTTGCAAAAATCAGTAGAATATGTTCACATGTCTGTTTCTGGACTCTTATCTATTCTAATGTTCTCTCACCAATACTACATTGTCTTGAGTACCATGGCTTTATAGTGAGTCTTGAAATCAATTAGTCTGAGTCCCTAGGGCCCTTACTTTTACATCTTTTTTTTTTTTTTTTTTTTTCTGAATGCCTTCAAGCTACTACCAGTCTTTGCTCTCTCCTTGAGAGTCAAGTTTCTGGAAAACATAGTGAATAGTCACTGTTTTATCTGTTTTATCTTATCTCCTTCCACAGCCTCTTATTCTATGACAAACTGAACCCTCTATGTCTCTAATTTTTGTCTCTTTAGCCCTGCAAGACTTCCCCAAAATGTGTTGGCCTCTCTGCTGATAACAGTAACTGTGTGCCAAGGCAGCTACTCAGAGTCCCAGGATCACGTTCCTGAACTAGAAATGGCAAATGACTCAAGGCAAGAGCAACTGCAGAATGCTGGCCCACCTCTCCAGGGTTTCTCTTCTCTAGAATCCTGCCCTGAAGTCCTGCTAACCTCAGCATCTGCTTTGTGCCTTTCAGTAAGTTTAAAAAAACAATCTGACCAGTCTTGGTCTTATTCAAGCTATTCCATGATAACTGGAAAGCAGTCAATCTTGACGGTTACATTGAAGAGTCCGATGGATACTTTTCTAGACCTTATATTACTACTGATTCACAGGTAGCCAGCACCTTCTTTTAATGCTCACTCTTCCTTGGATTTATATGATAAATTGGGATTTCCTTTGCCTTTATCCTTTCTCTTCTCCCGCTATCTTGCTGGTCTGGAGAAAAGGTGTATCTTAAGGAGATAGAAACATGATTACCATAATAGTGACTTGGGAGGCTGAGATGAGAGGATGGCTGAGGCCAGGAGTTTGAGACCAGCCTGGGCAACGTAGCATCTCTAATAAAATTTAGAAAAAATAAAACTTCAAGTTAAAAAAAGGAAATATTATTACCATAATAACGCTTAAAGTGTGACATCAGAAGAGGCCAACATAAACAGAGAAAGATTTGTTCACCTTGAAGATATCACTCTCAAGAATCTAATGAAACTAAAGCTGTCACCTCTTAGCCCTCCCCACCCTTGCATCCCCTCTGGGTTGGACCATCAAGACCTGCCACCACTATTCAAAATGGAGGTTAGAGGAATAACCCCAAATGTCAGAACTTTGACTACTTCACAACTGAGCTCTCTAGAGGAAAGACAGGAAAGTAGAAGGGGCATATGGCTCCTGGGAAAGGGGAGGAGAGGGAGGAAAATCAGAGAAAAGGGCCTCATTATGTTTTTGATAGAAGTCTCCACATTGTTAAACACAATTTCTAGGCGCCCATTAGTTTGGACTGAGCTCCTGCCCCAGGCCCAACAGACTAAATCAAAATAGAATTACTGCTGCTGAAGTTCAATGCTACCAAGCCAAAACTAAGTTGTTTACCTGATATTCTGAGGAAGAGAAAGAGAGAAAGCCAAATCCCCAAACAGGCCAGTTTTATCTGGCATGATAGGGAAGTCTGCTCTGCTTTAACCTTTACAAGGAAAGTCACTTTGAAGTGACCAGCCTGCTTTTTGTTTTCTGATCCGCCTTCCTCAACCCTTTTTTGTCTACAAAACCAACCTTCTCTGTTCAGCTCCTCTAACATTCATTCTATTTTATAGGATGAGATATTGCCTGATTCTAGAATCAGAAACAAAAGCCAATTAAGATATTCAGATTTGTTGTAATTTTGTCTTTTGACAACATAGACGGGTCCAGAGAATTCAGAAAGAGTAATGCGCTGCTGGTAGCTTTCTCTGGTGTCCGCAGCTTGTTCTCCTTTCTGCATGTGCCTGTACCTGCCTCGATGCTGTGTCCATGGCTTCTTTCTCCACTGATATCTCTGGATATTCCTACCTGTCTCCTTTATGTGGTCCTTTTAAATGGTGGTTTCTTTACTCAGAGAATGCCCCTAGATTCTTCTCTTCTCACTCCATACCCTCTTTGTAAGTAAACTCACTAACTCCATTGACTCCTGAAACCACATATATACTGGTTACTCATAGATTTACATCTCCGGCACTGGTCAGTTTACTGGGCAGGACCAGATGCAGAATACGTTGGTATCTAGTGCAAAATAAAAATATGTGGTTCCTTTTTCAAAAGTTATTACAAATTTCAAAGTGGTGACAGTGGAATGTTAAGCCAAGCATGGGGAGCCTTCCGAGCACAGGCCCAGTGTGACTGCACAGGTCACACGTCCATCAAACCTGGTCTGCTACTGAAATGGAGACCAATATGTCATCAGTTTTTTGGACACTTCTACTTGGCTGTCCCACAGTTGTTGTTTGGTCTCCTTACATAGCTAATATTCCTGTGGAACAGATCACAGTTAAATTTGATTCTGAGAAGGGGTTAAGGTTTCTGTAACATGTGACTTTCAACATCTGTACCTATTAAATTACTACAACTGACACTCATCTTTCCTGCAGAACAAGAAGTGATTTTACTACATGTACTCCATGATCCAACAGTTCCAAACCTAGATATTTACTCAAGAAAAATCAAAACAATTATCCTCAAAAGGACAAGAATTTTCGTGCAATGGAATACCACTCAGCAATAAAAATTAATGTGCTGGTACATGCAGAAACAAGGGCAAATCTCAGAGAAATTACGGTGAATTTATAAAAGCCAGACACAAAAGACTATCCATTTATATAATGTTCAAGAAGAGATCAAACTTGTCTATGGTAACAGAAATCAGAACAGTAGTCGCCTCTAGCAGGGGGTGGGAAGGCATAAGGGAACTTGCTGGGTCAATGGGGATGTAAACACATGTCAAAACTAATCAAACTGTATACTTATATTTGTGCATTTTATCATATATAAATTATTGTTTAATTCTTTAAAAACCAAAAGTTGAGAAAATAATTAAAAATTAACTAGGGGCCAAAGGTGGCTCATGCTTGTAATCCCAACACTTTGGGAGACTGAGGCAGGCAGATTACCTGAGGTCAGGAGTTCACGACCAGCCTGGCCAACCTGGTGAAATTCCGTCTCTACTACAAATACAAAAGTTAGCTGGGCATGATGGTGGGCACCTGTAATCCCAGCAACTAGGAAGGCTGAGGCAGGAGAATCGCTTGAACCTAGGAGGCAGAGGTTGCAGTGAGCCAAAATCATGCCACTGCTCTCCAGCCTGGGTGACAAAGCAAAACTCCATCTAAAAATAAAAGAAATAAATTAATTAATTAATTAACTAAAAAAACCTAGGTGTGTTTACCAGATGGTTTAGATTTTTCAAAAAAAACATGTAGATGAGCACAGTTCATGTACCCTTAAGTGTATGGAAGTAAGGCCTCTCTTGGAAGACATCAGGCAGGAAAACATTCAAATGACTCAGTCACAGAAAGCTGGAGGCAGAAGCAGTCAGGTGGACCACATTTCATTAAAAAGTTAGGCGGCATTCTGTTCCAAGTGTCCAATGTGTAGTCTCTGATTCAACCTTTCACATATTGCCAGTAACGTACCACCTTCCCATCCATGTTCCAAACTAGACTGATTACCAGGATCAAGGAGCTTTTTCACTAAATTTAAAGCTGTAGGTCAGAATTTAGAATAATGACTTAGTTATGCTGCCCACATCAGGGACTGAATGGAGAAGAGTGGTCATGTTGAAGACAGAAAAGGAAACACATGCTTTCTTCCAAGGGCCAATCCTTGTGTCAAAGCCTCAGGAGCTCTAATAATAATAACTTTTTAAAATAAGGAATTATCCTTCCATGGCTTGTTAAGTGCTTCCTACCCCAATTATATCCCTTAGAAGTTCCCTTTATAAATTTCCCTCAACTGCAGCTCTCTTCCTCTACTCACCACCTTAGGGAGAGTTTTCTTTCTAGTCCAGTGCACTAGCTATTGAGGACGCCATGGTACCTGTTCAGGGCAGGAGAAACGCAGGATTCCTCTTTGTTCCATGGAACAAAGAGGAATTTTTGTCTTTGGAGGAAGGCCTGCTAGACAATGAAAATGGTGCTAGAATCAGGCAAATCACCCAATTTCCACCAATCACGTATGTTAGAAGAGATGGTCGCAGTGGCTAAGCAGCTGGGAGAATTCCCCTCCAGTACGCACATAATCCTTTTTTAAACACTGTATAGATTGAGCTATTTTCACTTAAAATAAACCAATTTATTTTGCTATTTTGTGTAGTTTTTTACAGTTTTAGGCAAAACCATGTATTTAATCTGCTATCTTGATCTGATTTATGCTTCCTTTGAAATAATATTTGCTTCATTTTGTGCAAGTTATTTTCTTGCTTGTACTGTGTTGAGATGATAACTTTATATGGTTACAAATGGGAAGGAAAAAGTTTTAGTTTAACTAGATGATGCTGTTTTGGAATATACTTCAGAAAATACTTTGGAATAAAGTTCGATTTCTGCATATCATAATAATGCCATAGTGATATCTACTTACAGATTACCAGTTTTGTGAAATGAACTTCTATTCCGAAGCTATTCTGCTTTTTATTCCTTGTTAGCTTATTTATTTAGTTTATTTATTTATTTATTTAGTTTATTCATTGTGGAGCTTGTTAACTCCACTATGCAAACTCCTCTTTCTGAATGTGCCAGTTAGTACCTTGAATAATGGTCCGAGTCCCTCTCTTACCTCTGTGCAGGTTTTTGCCACTTGCTTTAAAGAGCCCCTAAGTGGGTCTTTCTTTGGACCAAAAAGAGTTCAAGAATGACTAAGGCTCCTGTGTGTTTTCACCTATTTGGAGAGAACTATATGTCTTTATTTCATTTCTGCACAGTTGCAATTACATTAAGACACTTACCAAGCACCAGAAATCATAATGTAAAGGTCTTGATTGTTGTCTTTTTTCTTGAAAGTGGTCTAGAAGGGACTAGACTGCGAAATGTTAAGGAAAAGGAGGGGATAGGAAAGCTTTGGGTCTTACCAATAACAAACTAGGGGGCTCCTACATATGCCCAGTGCTGCCCTAGGTCTTGGGATACACAGATGAGTGGGTCAGGGTCCCAGCTCTTTTTTTTTTTTTTTTTTTTTTTTGACATGGAGTTTCACTCTTGTTGCCCAGGCTGGAGTGCAATGGCGTGATCTCAACTTACTACAATGTCTGCCT
The DNA here is from genome assembly GCF_001698545.2 of Rhinopithecus bieti. Taxonomy (NCBI): domain Eukaryota; kingdom Metazoa; phylum Chordata; class Mammalia; order Primates; family Cercopithecidae; genus Rhinopithecus; species Rhinopithecus bieti. The sequence goes on from NW_016813612.1 coordinate 1,017,342, forward strand.
CCTGGGCAAGCAATTCTCCTGCCTCAGCCTCCCAAGCAGCTGGAATTATAGGCAATGTGCCACCACGCCTGGCTAATTTTGTATTTTTAGTAGAGATGGGGCTTCTCCATGTTGGTCAGGCTGGTCTCGAACTCCCGACCTCAGGTGATCTGCCCACCTCGTCCTCCCAAAGTGCTGGGATTACAGGCGTGAGCCACCATGCCTGGCCCAGGGTCCCAACTCTTAAGGAGCTTTTGGTCTCAATGTGGAGGCAGACACTTAAAATAAAAAATGTTGTTGACATAACTGAAGGCTTCAGAAGAGATATGAATACAGACAAGAGGAAAAGCCAACCAAGGGCCCTGACTAGCCCTGAAGAAAGATCACAGAATAAAAACATCGCTATCTCTCAGTTGCACTTGTTAAACTTAGATGGGGAAGAGTCTCCTTGCTTCTGCAAAGTTCCTGTAGTAGATGCTGTTGGTCCCCTTTATGTGGGAGTGTTGGACAGTTGCCCCTCTATTCACAGACTTGCCACCTTGGCTTACAGGACACCACTTCTGAAAATGCCTGGGATATTACACCCTTCCTGTCAATGGCTTACAGGACACCACTTCTGAAAATGCTTGGGATATTACACCCTTCCTGTCAATGGCCTACAGCCAATCAGTAACTGATACAGGGTACAAAAGGCTGGCCCCCTTGCCTTAGGAAGGAACAACTCTGCAACGTACTTCATGCTTCAGATTCCCCACCATGGGATTAAGGTGAGGTTAGACTTCAGTTGAACTCACATTTCTGTCCACCTTCTTTCCTTGTCCTGCCTACTTTCCTCACTCTCACAGGAATTAATCTGTCCCTTAAGCACTTGCATTACAACCCACCTGGGCTCTGCTTTTTGAGAATCTACATAGTACAGTCTCCCATGTTTACTCTTAGCTTGTTTGTGTGTTTGGGCCTGAAAAAAAGATCATAGAGCCAGAGAAGATGAAAGGAAGAAAGCAGAATACGGAAATAATCTTAACCTAGGATATCCCAGCTCCATAACCCTCTTCTAAATGAAATGACCACTGATATAGTTTGGCTGTGTCCTCACCCAAATCTCAACTTGAATTGTATCTCCCAGAATTCCCCATGTTGTGGGAGGGATCCAGGGGGAGGTAATTGAATCATGGGGCTGGTCTTTTTTGTGCTATTCTAGTGATAGTGAATAAGTCTCATGAGATCTGACGGGTTTATCAGGGGGGTTCCGCTTTTGCTTCTTTCTCATTTTTCTCTTGCCGCCACCATATAAGAAGTGCCTTTCATCTCTCTCCATGATTCTGAGATCTCCCCAGCCATGTGGAACTGTAAGTCCAGTTAAACCTCTTTTTCTCCCCAGTCTCAGGTATATCTTTATCAGCAGCATGAAAATGAACTAATACAACCACTATTATAAGGACAGAGCCACATGGAGAGAGGATATGGGAGGGGAAGTGCATAAATAGAAGGTCAGTGTCCTCCAAGAATCTTGGAGGAATTCAAATGAAAATTTGATTGAAGTTGAAAGACAATCACTTGCATGCTTGAGCTCTCAAAATTCATCTCCATGGCAATAAAAAAAATGCTATAGAAAACAATTTGTAATTGATTTGCTTATGGTACCCTTTGGCTTTCACTTCTTTTCAAAAAATTAAATTGATTTTAATTGACAAAATTATATATATTTACAATGTCCTTCGGCTTTAACTTCTAAGTTTTACACAGGACTTAAATCAACATGAGAAACCATCCCTGAATTCCACATAGGCCAAAGCCCACTTCAATGACGCACCTGAGCTCTCCGCCAGGGATCTTCTGGAACAAGAATTGTGTTTTCTAAGGACCATCCTTGTTACATAGGCAGGCAATACAAACAGTTGAGTCCATTCCAGAAGAGCTTTTCCTCTCAGAGCACAGGCCCTAGAGGAAGGTTCTTTGAGTTGTCTTGGATGAAATATTTTTGTATGGATCAGCAATCCTTCCTTAAGAGGATTGGAGCAATTAATGTTATCTTGATTAATGAAGCTAAATTAGCTTCGTAATCTCTAGTGCACCTTTCTTCTTGCCAGTAGGCAAGAATTTGGAACTGACTTAATGTAGCCCACCAGGCAGACTTCCACACAGTGCTGGAAACCTGCTGTAGTTGTTTTTCAATGAAGCATCTGGCAGACAAAGTCAGGCCTAATCAACTTGTGTACAAGATGAAGCAAATAGAGCAAGACTTAAAAGGATGGATCACAGACCTGACTGCAAGTTCTGGCTTGGTCATCACAAAGCCTTCTATATAAAATAGTAATCACTATATAATACCATCTCTGAAGTTGTTTTAAATCAATGGTTGCAAACTGAGGTCCCTGAGACAAGCAGCATCAGTGTTACTTGGTGATATGGTTTGGCTCTGTGTCCCCACCTAAATCTCATCTCGAATTGTAATCCCCACGGATCAAGGGAGAGACCTGGTGGGAGGTGATTGGACCATGCAGGCTGTTTCCCTCATGTTGTTCTCATGATAGTGAGGAAGTTCTCACTAGATCTGATGGCTTAAAACTGGCAGTTTCTCTCTCTCTCTCTGTCTCTCTCTGTCTCTCTCTCTCTCTCTCTCTCTCTCTCTCTCTCTCTCTCTCTCTCCTGCCACCTTGTGAAGAAGGTGCTTGCTTCTCCTTTGCCTTCTGTCATGATTGCAAGTTTCCTGGGGCTTCCCTAGCCATACATAACTGTGAGTCAATTAAACGTTTTTTGTTTATAAATTACCCAGTCTCAGGTAGTTCTTTATAACAGTGTGAAAATGGACTAATACCCTTAAGGACTTGTTAGAAATGCAAAATTGTGTTTTAGACATGAAGTCCTTGCCCATGCCTGTGTCCTGAATGATATTACCTAGGTTTTCTTCTAGGATTTTATGGTTTTAGGTCTAACATTTAAGTCTCTAATCCATCTTGAATTAATTTTCATATAAGGAGTAAGGAAAGGATCCAGTTTCAGCTTTCTACTTATGGCTAACCAATTTTCCCAGCACCATTTATTAAATAGGGAATCCTTTCCCCATTTCTTGTTTTGTCAGGTTTGTCAAAGATCAGATGGCTGTAGACGTGTGGTATTATTTCTGAGGACTCTGTTCTGTTCCATTGGTCTATAGCTCTGTTTTGGTACCAGTACCCTTCTGTTTTGTATGTCTGCATGTTGTGCACAGGTACCCTAGAACTTAAAGTTTTTTTTAAAAAAATGCAAAATTGTGGTCCCCACTCTGAATCTACAGAATCGTAAATTCTGAAAGTGAATCCCAGAAATCCAAAGCCCAGAAACACTCCAGGGCATTCTATGCATGCTAAATTGTTCTAAACAATTGTTCTTAACCCTGGCTGTTCATTACAATCACCTGGGGAGATTTTAAAATATCTTGATACCATTGTATTCCAACTCCACTCTAACATAATTGATCCAGGGTAGGGAAGGTGGAGAACTTTTAAACATAACATGCCAAGCTTATGTTTAAAAGCCCCTCGAGTAATTCTAATGTGCTACTAGGATTGAGAACGATTATTCCGAAGATTAAGTGGCATGCTTAGTGTGTTTATAGTAATTTCCCAAATGTTATTTATTATTTAGTTATCATTAATTATGTCAACGAATAGGTGATCAGTGTCCCTTGTTAAGCTGCATTTATTGGGTTCTCCTCACCTCTGCAGGAAGCTGCACCCCACCCAGATGCCTGCTGAGTATTAAACTTGTGTTGAGTTGCAAAGTAGAAAAAAAGTACTGGTTTCAGAATAAGTAAGACCTGAATTTGAATTTGAGCTTTGCCACTGACAAGATAAGTCACCTTAGGAAATATTAACCTCTTAGGGAAGTCACCTAACCTCTCTAGGCTTCAGGGATGTCTTCTCTAAATTAAATTAACCCCGATTCACAGGCCTGGGCAGCCAAAAGCACTCTAACCCATCTCTCCATCTTTTTTTCCCTTTTTCTCCTCTTTTTCTTTTCCCATACCTCCCCACCCTTGTCTTCCTTGGTATCTATGACAAATGACCTTCTAATTCCCTTCCCTATAATGTGACTTGGCTATTTGGTAGAAGGAATGGAGAGACGATCAGAATATCATTGCACATTCCTCTCCGGCAGTCAGTGCCTTTTGCTGTGTAGGGCCTTTCATGTTAAGGAGATGAGATGGGCCAGGGCAGGGCTCAGGGGACTTGGTACTCCAACTCTGGGTCCTGAAGGCTGGCTCTGGGGAAGCCTTTCATGAAGGATGACCTAGGGTCTTGAACTTTCCTGGGTGCCCAGCCTTGCTCTCTGGCATAGGGAGATTTTTAAGGATCCAGGAAAAAGACAAAGAACAGAATGCACCTGCAACTGGAGGGCCATTTTACTAAGATGTTCACTTATGTCCAAATACAAATTTGTGTTTGTGGGATCATTTTGCCTAATAGGCTAAAATTCATACCCAAAGGGCACTGCTGATCAAATTTCACCTTGTGAAGTCTCCGATAACAACTTCCAACCTCTTCCCTCTGGTCCAATGGTACATGTTTGATCAAGAGAAGAGGAATCAGGAATGACCATCAAGTATGAAGGTGATGCAAAGCCAGGAAGAATAGGAAATAAACGAACTGAGCAAATAAATACAATATACCTCACATTGTTCTAAATTACCCAGAGGAAAATGAGTGGGAAATATTCTAGTCTGCAGGATTTAAGATTCAAAGACTCATCAACCACTTTCTGAGAGCCTAGGGACAAAACACAAGGCACAGACTTTTAAAATTTTTTCCAGGCTTTTCTTTTTCTAAGATCTGGTTTCTGTTTGAGCATTGAGCCATATGCACAAAACCTGGAGTTGCACAGAGTAACCAGATGCTGTTAGTGCCTCTCTAAATATTCCCTAGGGCCTCACCATTTTAATGCAGGCTGGTCAACCTTCAGCATCTGCATCTCTGGAAGCTGAGGTCTTCTGCCCGTGTGTGGAGCAGGTTAGAAGCATATGGCAAGAATTCATATAACACCCTTCCTTCCCAGGAGTCACTGAACCCAGGTGGGATCATGCAGTGCCTTCCAGACTAGTCTGAGAGTGTCCCAGTGGAATTGAGGTCCAGTTACCCACAGCAGTCACTTACTTAATGACAAACCTTTCATTGCCTGCCGGCCCTGTCCTACCTCACTTCCCCACGTCTATCTCAGTGTTGCCTTCCAACATCTCTTAAGTGGACAGCTTGCTTCTATTCAGCTTCTCTGGGTTTGTTTCTGGAGTATCTGATCTAAGACACAGGGAAACCCAAAGTTGCCATGTGATTACCCACCTTCACTTGGGGCTTGGTGGGTCCTGCTCTGCTGAACTTACCCACCGTTGCTTAAGTCCTAAGCCTGGGGCTACTCATGGGAAAGCTTTACTTTTTCAGCCTTAGAAAGTGTTCATTTTCTTCTTGTCCACAATCCTCTAGTACAGGCAAAACAAATTGAGCTCTTGAAACAGGCATGTCCTTATAGTAGAGATAAATGGATTAGCACCTATTGAATTAGGAAGGAAGTTGACTGCTTGCCCTGCCTCTCAGCCTCAGTTCTGAGTGATGATTCATGTCCCAAGTGTCTTCCCTTGGGATAGCTATGAAAAAAAAATTGGCTTAGATAGCAGTGGCTTCTGAAATTCTAGTTCTGGGGAAGCTATGAAAACATAGAGTGATGTTAGCAAAGGCCAGTCACTCTGTGACAATGAATGCATTAGAATAAAGAATGGAATGTATTATAAAAATTATAGGGGTTGCTGGGAAAATAAAATTCTGGAAGAAGTAAAGAACTAGAGCCATGGGGTCAGCAAAGAAGTCCTAACCAGACCTCCTGAAGCACTATTCAGTAGACAAGTCAGAGCTTGCAGGGAAACTTGATAAGCATGTCCAGTTACCAAAGTAGAACTGTCATAGAGAGAAAGTTGTTGCCTCTGTGAGTCTACCACCTCTGTGCTTCCACAGTCAAGTTGGTGAGCTGGGCTTGCAGTTGGTCAGCAGGACCAGCTGTTGGGAAGAGCTGGACAGGGAGAGAAGGAGAATGAGGACAAGCTAGAGCTGGCTGCATACCTCTGGATCTGCCCATCTCTCTATCAGATCCCAAAGTCCCTTGAGGAATAATGACTGTTGCTTTATTTCTGTCTCCAAAATTTTGTTCAGATTTCTCTTTTGATCAGCCCTCTCTGGAGCCACTCAGGGGCAGGGATTCTGGGCAACCTAGTTCCAGCTCAATGAAGTTGACAATAGAATGACTCAGCACAGTCAGATATCAGGTAGAATTTATCATGCCAAATGACCTACCCCAGACTTTGACCAAAATTCAGCTGATTTTGTTTTAGTTTTTGCCTGTTTGTTTTTAAACATTCTCTCCTGCCTTCAAACATAGATGGGGTACTTATTCCTGATTTCTGTACCCCAGGAGCTATGTGAGTCAATGATGAATTTACTAGAACAGTGATTCGTAACTGGGGGGATTTTGCCCATAAGGGGATATTTAGCAATGTCTGGAGACATTTTTTGTTGTCATGACTGGGAGTGGGTAGAGGCCAGGGATGCTGCTAAACATTCTACATTGTACAGGAAAGTCCCTCACAACAAAGAATTATCTGGCCCAAAATGTCAATAGCACGATTGTTAAGAATCCTACACTAGAAGTAGAAACCTTCCACTAATTTACTCAATTCTTTTATTTTGTTTAATCAAGTGCATTTAGAAACACTAACAGAGAATAAGAAGCATCTATTAATAACCATAGGTTTTTATCTACTTCCTTTACCAAAAGGAAAAGGAAGATTCTAAACTTTTGCAGTGATTTCAAGGCCCTTGTTTTTTTCTGAACAGGATATAATGACATCCTTCCTTTTTTTTCTTTTTTTAAAAAATTGTTTTCATTTTTTGTAGACACAGTCTTACAATGTTGCCCAAGCTAGTCACGGGATCATGCTTTAATGCATCTCTTCTAAGATGCAGAGCTTCCTCTGATACCTCAGAACAAATCAGGTCCCCATTAGTCACTCTCATAGTGCCCTGAGTTTTTTCTTTACATCATTTGTCACAACGGCAACAAAACACTTACTAGTATGATCATTTGTGTGCTGCCTGCCCAATCCACTAGAATGTAAATATTATCTCACATAGTCTGCACAACCATCTTAAGAGGAACATATTTAATTTTATAGATGAGAAAACTGAGACTTAGAGAGGTTGAATGCTTCATCTAAAATCACCCAGAAAACATGTAGAGAAATCCAATATCTGCTATGGTAAAGAGTCATGAGGACAGAAAATACATTACTATCACAAAAAACAGAGATGAAATATCTGCTTTTTGAGTGTTTTCCCTTAAGTATTAAAATGATAGCTCTGCTGAAATCTCTTCTGCCTGCAGGTCTGTAGATAGAAGCAGTTCCTGTTCCCAGAATCATCAACCTGCATATCTAAAGTCCTTCTCTAAATAGCTGTTAGTAAGAAAAATGCAAATGAGAATGTCTAATTGCAAATTGCTCCAGCCCCACTTTTGAGACGTCCTGTGGTGACTGAACCAAACCTTCCTCCTAAGCAGACAGAAGTGGTGGCTCCTCTATTCCAGAGCTTGGCTACGACCTTGGCAGGGAACCAGGCCTACTACAGAATGACGTTGCTGGGCCCACTTCAGGATGCAGAAGACTGTGGTCCTTGTTGGAATCTAACCATGGAGAGCACAGCTGTGAATGAGAGCCCTCTGTGTCTGCTGAGAGTGCAGGACCTAGGGCCTTGGCTTCATCTTTAGAGCTGTTTCCATTTCAAAGGGTAGTCAGTGAAAATAAAATAAAACAAGTATAAAGATGAACATGTTTACACACACACACTCATATATACATGAGGATGTATGACTATATATGGTATGTATGTGGCTAGAAAATCAAGACCTCTGAAAAGGAAAGTATACTATCTGGAAGATATCAACCTTTCTTTCAAATTTCATCATTTCTTTCAAATTTCATCATTCTACAATGCCTGATGTCTTGGTATTCATGTAGGACTTCCCTATATTAGGTAAAACCAAATGAAATTGATGTTACTATAGGTAAAAAGAAATGTGAATAATGTGCTTCAACCTAATACAGACCAGAAAGTGGCAGGGTCAGGTCAGAGGCAGGGATCCCTTCTCTAGGAGGCCCAGCAAGTGAGGGCCCCAGGCTTAGAGGAAAAGGGGGCTGGCATATCATAGAGATAGGATCTCAAAAGAGGCCCAAGGGGGCCGAGCACGGTGGCTTACACCTGTAATCCCAGCACTTTGGGAGGCCAAGGCAGGCGGATCACCTGAGGTCAGGAGATGGAGACCAGCCTGACCAACATGGTGAAACCCTGACTCTTAAAGTATAAAAATTAGCTGGGCATGGTGGCTGGCTTCTGTATTCCCAGCTACTTGGGAGGCTGAGGCGGGAGAATCCCTTGAACCCAGGAGCAGAGGTTTAGTGAGCCGAATCATGCCATCACTCCAGCCCTGGCAACAGACCAGTACTCCATCTCAAAAAAAAAAAAAAAAAAAAAAAAAAGCTCTAAGGGGCAGGATCCCACAACTATAATGATGGCAAAAATTGTAAACTAAAATGTTATCTTGTCAAAAGGGGATGGCTGAGAAAATGGCAAGCAGCAAGTGTTAGATGTGTTGTTTCTAAGCTCCTGACTGAAGCAACTTGTCCAGAGCCTGGTTTGAGATTCATCAAACTACAGCTGTCAAAAGCATTCACTCTGAAAGGAGGAGACTTAAACAAAGACACTACCTGCAGGACGGAGCATCAGAGAAAACTGGTCTTCAAAGGGCTGGGCTGTTCCTGGAGCTCTGTGGGGTACAGGAGGGAGTACCTCCAACCCCTACGAGCAGACAGGAGAGACATCAGCTGAGGACTGAGGAGGGAGGGCAGCTACCAGGAAAGGTGGGCCATAGGTTGAATGCTTCAAGGAGGCAGGTGTTGGTGTATGGATGAAGAGGGTCCAATGAGAGAAGAGTGTAGAGTGACTTCTGGACTCAGAAGTTTCCAGAAGAGCCAGGAACAACTCCTCTTCCATGGCTACCACAGAAATAGGAGAAGACAATCAAGAAACCTGGTCACTTATTTCAGACTTGTTTTCAATGAGCTATGCTCCCTGGCAGAAGTTCTCTGGGCCTCAGTTTCTTCATCTACGAACAGTGGAAGCATGGTTCAGCTTCTGGGTCAAGGTCACCTGGCAGAGGACCAATTGCTTGTCAGAGAGTGGTTTGCTGGGGAATAAAAAGTGACATTCCAGAGCATTTTCATTTATCCAATGTAAGGGTAGAATTTTAGGGAGTGATTCCCGAAAACTGAGCCATGACACTCAGGCATATTATAAACCAAGTAGATGTCTTAGCTTACTAATTTTTCAATCTGACTGCCATCACATTTGCTGGGAATTATTTACTTCATTACCAGCTATTACAGGCTGAGTCATGAGGACAGAAAATATATTACTACCCCAAAACGCAGGGCTGACACCCAGGCATATTTTAATCTAAGTAGATGCCTTAACTTTCTAATTTTGGGATGTGACTACCATCACATTTGCTGGGAATTCCTTTGTTCGTTGCTGGCTATTAAGAAACATGGTCAGTGATTTAAAAGAGATGTGTAGGACTCTTTCTCTTTTAAAGACATCTGCATGTCCATAAACTAAAATAGAATCCCCTTTTCAAGAGATCAGGAGACGAAGTGCCCTAAACAGCAGTCCTCTTCCCCTGGAAAAAGCTGCAGCAGCTCTCAATTTGGGATTCAGAGTGGTTTTCACAATGGCACCCTGCTGTAGTTGGTGCCAAAAGTAGATGTTTTAAGAGGCATTTATGCAACCCAGAATCTGTGTGTACAAAAAAGTTAAGGCCTAAGTGATATACAGCAAGGCCTTATGTATACAAGAAACAAACAAACAAACAAAACCTCTTCATTTAGGAATTAAATTGATCATAATTTTCAAAATATTTAAATGTTGGCATATAGTTATATATGCTCAGAGTTTTACAATTTACAAAAGTATAAATGTAATGCAGAAAGCTTGGGAAAAACACAAAAGAAAATGTAGCTCCTGGCCCCACCATCCAAAATTAGCCATTATTAAAGTTTGTTATCTAAACTTCTAGTTGTTCATTTCCTTTTCAAATATTTATTGAGTGACTAATTATTGGCTGCACATGCCAGGCATGTGCACTAAGGAGGAGAAAATGATACTCTAGCTTCCATTTCTCTTTTGTTCTGCCCATTCCACTCTGTTCTTTCCGGCGTGTGTTTGTCACGGAATAGGAGGCAAGCTGGCCCTGTGAAAAGAGACAGGCATTGGCTCAGTCCAGCCTTCCATATTTGTTGCAGGGATAATGATGAATAAATGTAAATAATCTGGCACTGAACCTCACATTTGGCAGGTGCTCAATCAACAGTAGCTATTGTTAATTTTTACTATTGTTATTTTTATGTAAGTGTTCTTATTATCAATTGCAGCTAATTTTAGTTCTGTTTCTGCAATGGTTCCAGATGCATTTTTAAGTATTGAATTTCTAACCTTGAACTTCCCAAGGAGGATTGTGTGCTCCAATGCAGTCTTCATAATTCTTGCTGCCAGTTTTTCTCCCGACCCCGGAAATTACTCTTCTTACCCTTTCCAGGGTTTTTCCAGAGTTTCTCAGCTTTTAGATTCTGTGTCTCCTGCTCAGCCCATTGCCTTGCCCATTGTGGAGGTGGAGGTTGATGTAGATGTTACTCTTCATTCCGTTGGGCAGAAGAATGATCAAAGGTGGGCCATTTGGCTAAGCTATAAGGGATGGCCCCTGGGGAAGAAACGGCCATTTTGCTATTTTCTGTATCCTCCTTCTCAGCCTTCTCTTCTTTTAACAACTCAGTAGTTTGATCATATATTAGTCATTGGCCATGAGCTACTTCTGAGGAGAAGACATAACTTCCAGCCATTTCCAGAGTGAAGTCAGCTTGGCCAAAAGTAATTCTCAGTGGAAGGGAACATCTTGGAGCCATTAGCAGTCAATACTCACATCCCATTGGGATGAACCCAGTGGCTTCATGAAGGGTATCTAGAACAGGCAACCCAAACATTTATATTACTAGCCTAATACACGGTGTTCTTTATTACAAGAATGAACATAAAAAATAAATCTAAATGTCACTTGTTGGAAGAAATACAACTCAATGGTTAGGGAACAGATCTTCTCCATGGAAAGAGGGATGGCCCAGGGACTTGGGTATGGACAGAATTGTGCTACATTAATGTGCTACATTAAAAAGTGGATAAACAGAATGTTACTCTAGGAAATAAGAGGATGAAGAAAACACAGCTGATTTTTATTAAACATTGCCAGGTACCACAATCTACTTTTCCAATACTTCAAAAATTATTTAAAACATTGGGCAAGCACAATTTAAATAACAGAAAATGAGATGGAGCAGGGACCCCCCCCCCCAACCTTTAGGGACCTCTGGGCCCTCCAAACATGGAAAAAAGGAAAATCTTTAGTTCCTTCAAGGAAAATTCCAGGCACCCAGTGATCCCTGAGAAATAAATGAGCAACTTAATAAGCAAAAGGTAATAATAGTTTAAAACAACAGCTGAGGAGGTTAGATTCACAAGATGGTTGATTCCCTATAGAAACAAAAGATAACATTTTAACATATACTGCTGAGTTGCTTTTCAGAAACCCAGATCCCCACCAAATGGATCCACTGGCACACAGACCTCAGATCAGGGCAACTGAAGACTGAACTCTGACCATTTTTTATTCTAAATTTCTTCATGGAGGAAGTCATACCCATGAGCCAGAACTAACATTCCTTTCTACTGACCCCTAATTTTTAGACAAAGCTTCACCTCCGTAACCAATTATGAAGGAGAAAATCTTTGAATCCTCCTATGACCTATGTGCCCTGCTTCAAGATGTCCTTCCTTTTTAGGTCAAACCAATGTACAATCTCCATGTATTGATTTCTGACTGCCTGTAATCCCTGCCTCCCTGCCTTTAAAAACTCTTACCTATAAGCCATTGGAGAAATTGGGTCTTAAGGCTGAGCTGCCTGATTCTCCTTACTTGATACCTTGCAAATAAACATCCATCTTTCTCCTGCTACAAACCTCAGTATGGATGTTTGCCTTACTGTGCCAGGCAAGTGGACCCCAGTTCATTTACTAACAGAAATATCACATTATATATATATATAAAACATTAGGCATGGAGTTTGAAAATAGCCACTGGAAACTTCTGGGGGGCATAAGCTTGTAAAACACTCACTTCACCCACATGAGACCTCATTCAGTACCTGACCTGCTCATGGGCATGGAATTCCACTATATCATTCATTTTGACCCTCCCTGTGAAAGATGTCTTTTTGCTAGTAACTTTTATCCTTATGTCTATTTCACTCTTAGCCATGGTTGCTGATTTTCCCAAATATGAGTCCTGATGTCATGCAAGCTTCATATTGGTTTTCTTCCACTTGTGGTCCAATGCCAACAACCTCTTCTGATTTCTCAAGAAGGCTAGAGAGTGACTTAATCTCTTTCTCTGCCCTTTGGCCTTTATTGGTCAGGGGGAGGCCTTGGAATCCAGAAATATTCATCATGTCACTGGTTTCTTAGAAGAAAATAAAGAAACTCTTCCATACATTTTAGCTGGAGTAATCTGATTCTGAGATTTCCTGGAGTCATTCTAATTTCAAGTTCTGAACCATTCCCCAACATATAATAACTTATTAAATCATGTGTCTTCACATTAAATTTATGATGCTGTCATTGTAGTTTGGGCTGATCTTAAATAGATCCCATTTAATTATTGGATTCTGAGTCTATTAGATATTGCTGTCTAATAGACATATGTAGATATCTTAGGACATCAAAGTAGTATTTACTGTGACTGGCAACCAATTAATTAAACAAACCATTAGGCTAGGAGCAAAATGGTCAACATTATTAATTTTCTTGTCGCTGTCACAGTGTAGCTAGACATAGTAGTTGTCTAGCAACCAAAAAATGGAAGCTGCAGATGGAAGGCTGAGTCACCAGTGCAATGGCAGACCAGAAATTTCAACCCTGCTACCCCAACTTTGAGATACTCTTTCAAATGACAAACAATTAGAAGATAACTAATAGACACAAATATATAATCCTATATTTCATAGCTGAGTAGAAAGTATCACAAATTTCTTGGATTTCTTAAGCTAATTGTTACAACTGAGCTAAGCATACAGTAAGAGAACACTAAAAAATCAAATTATTAACTGCTTCTCACTACACAAGCATTTTATGAGAAAATGCGTGGAGAAAGTACAAAAAGGTAGAAGAACATATTGGAAGTTGTTGGAAAGCTATTTTTACCCTTCGCTATCTGATCATATGTGGTCACAACCTAGGGTGGTAATGCTGGATGGGACAGGTGGTATAGCTGCTGGAGTCTGTAACACTCCAATCCATCTTTGCATTCAAAACCTAGGCCTTATCCTTTTAGGCTGCAATAACTTTATTAGCATTCCAGTAAGCATTTTAATAGGTATGCTATGCTGTTAACAGATAAATACACTAACATTTTTAGGAGGCTTAAAACTGAGGCATTCACTTTGGATCACATCTTAGAGTAATAAAAGATAGTGGTAGTCAATTCAGTATTTACTCAGTAAATATTTATTAAGTACTTTCAGTGTAGTAGTTATTGTTTATGCACTGGAGACTCAGTGGTGTATATAGTGGACATTGTTTTATACTTGCCCGTGAAGAAAGAAAAATGCTTTTATCTGAATGGAAAGCCTTTCAAATTATCAGGCTTAGACAGGCATTCAAATGAGGCAGCAATCACATGTCCTACTCCTCCCTTTGAGCTATGCAATCATCTATTGAATCTACTTGCTATTGCCACAAATGCCTAGAAATTAACCTAATAATGCCGCACCTGACACATAGCCTACACCCTATAAAATGATGTGCAGCCAGTCACTAATCAGTGTTATTTATTTAAACCACTGAGAATTCCTGACAAATCACTTTATTTCAGCCCACTCCTTGACCCCCATTTTTGCCATTAAAAGCCTGCTTGTAACAAAAGCCAAAGGGAGCTCATATCCAAGGTTACTTGGGTCTGAGTCTTCTGGGAAGCTATTCTCACTTTGACTCAAGTAAACTCTTTTTTTCTTTTTTCTTTTCTTTTTTTTTTTTTGAGATGGAGTTTTGCTCTTGTTGCCCAGGCTGGAGTGCAGTGGTGCAGTCTCGGCTCACTGCAACCTCCGCCTCCCAGGTTCAGGTGATTCTCCTGCCTCAGCCTCCCAAGTAGCTAGGATTACAGGCACATGCCACTGCACCTGGCTAATTTTGTATTTTTAGCAGAGAAAGGGTTTCACCATGTTGGCCAGGCTGATCTCGAACCCCTGACCTCAGGGGATCCACCTGCCTCAGCCTTTCAAAGTACTGGGATTACAGGCATGAGCCACCATGCCTGGCCAAGTAAACTCTTTAAATTATATTTTGTGCCTCAGCCTCTTCCTTTTTGGCCAACATCTGAATGGAGTTTATAATCTAGTGGGGGAGAAGATGCCAAATAAAAGAAAATAAATGGGCTGGGCGCAGTGCTCATGCCTGTAATCGCAGTACTTTGGGAGGCCAGTAACAAGGTCAGGAGGCTAAAGAGGGAAAATACAAAGAAAAGAATTTTATGAAGAAAAATGTTTGGGACTAATCAATACCCTCTGTTGTCTCATAACAGAAAAGGAAGTTTGAAGAGTATTGTTCAAATTTTCAGCAGAAAGATTTTTATTTAAGTTACAAACTGAGATTCACTCATCTCATTACAATATCAAAAAATGTTTGAAGGCCCTTGGGCTACTCCCCAGGCCTCTCTCACTGATTTCTTCTAAGATAAGATCTCTGTAATGCACTGATGACAACAACAACAACATAAATGTTTTTGCTGAAATAGATATCTCCTTCCTACTTCTCCCATCCCCCATTCATGACAGAGAGCTTGATGTGAAAAGATAATTGTCCCAGTCTTTCCAGCCTTATTCCTTAGTACACTTAAGTAGCCACTAGCTCATTTTTGGCCATCTAAATATTGGCCTGTTGTTAGGGTCTTTCTGTTCTGAGAAATACATTGACCTGGACTGCTAATTGTTGTTGGGATAAGAAAAGGAAAGGCAATCTTTGTTATATAATGGCAGAAAAGTTAGCAAAATTGGAAAGCAATAAGTTGGGTATTTAGATGAAAATATTTCCAAGCCAAGTGTTGAAGGTGTGGCCTGTTTTAATTTTGCTGCTTATAATAAATAACACCCCATCTGAAGGTCACCAACATCAAAGACAAAAGGTAGATAAATCCATGAAGATAAAGAAAAACAGGTGCAAAAGGCTCAAAATTCCAAAAACCAGAATGCCTCTTCTCCTCCAAAGGATCACAATTCCATGCCAGCAAGGGAACAAAATTGGACAGAGAATGAGTTGACGAATTGACAGAAGCAGGCTTCAGAAGGTTGGCAATAACAAACTCCTCCGAGTTAAAGGAGCATATTCTAACCCAAAACAAGGAAGCTAAGAACCTTGAAAAAGGTTACATGAATTGCTAACTAGAATAACCAGTTTAGAGAAGAACATAAATGACCTGATGGAGCTGAAAAACACAGCACAAGAACTTTGTGAAGCATACACAGGTACAAATAGTCAAACTGATGAAGCAGAAGAAAGGATTTCAGAGATCGAAGACCAACTTAATGAAGTAAAGCATGAAAACAACATAAAAGAGAAAAAGAATGAAAAAGAATGAACAAAGTCTCAAAGAAATACAGGACTATGTGAAAAGACCAAACTTACATTTGACTGGTGTACCTGAAAGTGATGGGGAGAATGGAAACAAGTTGGAGAACACACTTGAAGATACTATCCAGGAGAATTTCCCCAACCTAGCAAGACAGGCCAACATTCAAATTCAGGAAATACAGAGAACAACACAAAGATACTCCTTGAGAAGAGAAACCCCAAGACACGAAATTGTCAGATTCACCAAAGTTGGAATGAAGGAAAAAATGTTAAGGGCAGCCAGAGAGAAAGGTTGGGTCACCCACAAAGGGAAACCCATCAGACCAACAGCAGATCTCTCTGCAGAAACCCTACAAGGCACAAGAGAGTGGGGACCAGTATTCAGCATTCTTAAAGAAAAGAATTTTCAAACCAGAATTTCATATCTAGCCAAACTAATCTTCATAAGTGAAGGAGAAGTAAAATCCTTTACAGACAAACAAATGCTGCAGGATTTTGTCACCACCAGGCCTGCCTTACAAGAGTTCCTGAAGGAAGCACTAAATATGGAAAGGAAAAACCAGTACTAGCCACTGCAAAAGCATATCAAAATGTAAAGACTATCAACACTATGAAAAAACTGCATCAACTAATGGGCAAAATAACCAGCTAGCATCTCTTTGACAGGTTCAAATTCACACATAACAATGTTAACCTTAAATGTAAATGGGCTAAATGCCCCAGTTAAAAGACACAGACTGGCAAATTGGAAAAAAGAGTCAAGACCCACTGTGTGCTGTATTCAGGAGACCCATCTCAGGTGCAGAGACACACACAGGCTCAAAATAAAGGGATGGAGAAAGATTTTCCAAGCAAATGGAAAGCGCAAAAAAAAAAAAAAAAAAAAAAAAAAAA
>NW_016813612.1:1035292-1039607 GCF_001698545.2 Rhinopithecus bieti
CTGAAATATTCCAAACAATAGAAAAAGAGTGACTCCTCCCTAACTCATTTTATGAGGCCAGCATCATCCTGATATCAAAATCTGGCAGAGACACAACAAAAAAAGAAAATTTCAGGCCAATATCCCTGAAGAATATCAACACTATACTTCAGTATGGAAGTACTTCAATAAAATACTGTACTTCAATAAAATACTGGCAAACCAAATCCAGCAGCACATTAAAAAGCTTATCCACCTCAATCAAGTTGGCTTCATCACTGGGATGCAAGGCTGGTTGAAAATATGCCAATCAGTAAATGTAATTCATCACAAAAACAGAATCAATGACAAAAACCACATGATTATCTCAATAGATGCAGAAAAGCCTTCAATAAAATTCAATACCCCTTCATGCTAAAACACTCAATAAACTATGTACTGATGGAACATATCTCAAAATAATAAGAGCTATTTATGACAAACCCACAGCAAATAAACTGGGCATAAGCTGGAAGCATTCCCTTTGAAAACCAGCACAAGACAAGGATGCCCTCTCTCACCACTCCTACTCAACATAGTATTGGAAGTTCTGGCCAGGGCAATGAGGCAAGAGAAAGAAATAAAGGGTATTCAAATAGGAAAAGAGGAAGTTTTATGTCTTTTCAAATTATCTCTGTTTGCAGATGACATGATTGTGTATTTAGAAAACCCCATTGTCTCAGGCCAAAACTCCTTAAGCTGATAAGAACTTCAGCAAATTCTCAGGATACAAAATCAATGTGCAAAAATCACAAGCATTACCACACACAAATAACAAAAACAGAGAGCCAAATCATGAGTGAACTTCATTCACAATTGCTGCAAAGAGAATAAAATACCTAGGAATGCAACTTACAAGGGATGTGAAGGACCTTTTCAAGGATGACTACAAACCATTGCTCAAGGAAATGAGAGGACACAAACCAATGGAAAAACATTCCATGCTCATAGATAGGAAGAATCAATATTGTGAAAATGGTCATACTGCCCAAAGTAATTTATAGATTCAATGCTATTCCCATAAAGCTACCACTGACTTTCTTCACAGAATTAGAAAAAAAAGGACTTTAAATTTCCTATGAAACCAAAAAGAGGCCGTATAGCCAAGACAATCCTAAACAAAAAGAACAAAGCTGGAGGTATCACACTACCTGACTTCAAACTATATTACAAGGCTACAGTAACCAAAACAACATAGTCCTGGCACCAAAAAAAGACACTTCAAAAAAAGACATTTCTGTGGCCAACAAACATATGAAGAAAATCTCATCATCAGTGGTCATTAGAGAAATGCAAATCAAAACCTCAATGAGATACTTTCTCATGCCAGTTAGAATAGCAATCATTAAAGTCAGGAAATGACAGATGCTGGAGAGGATGTGGAGAAATGGAAATGCTTTTACACTATTGGTGGGAGTGTAAATTAGTTCAACCACTGTGGTGATTCCTCAAGGATCTAGAACTAGGAACACCATTTGACCCAACAATCCCATTACTGGGTATATACCCAAAGGATTAGAAACCATCCTACTATATAAACACGCACACATGTATGTTTATTGCAGCACTATTCACAAGAGCAAAGACTTGAAACCAACCCAAATGCCCATTAATGATAGACTGGATAAAGAAAATGTGGCACACATACACCATGGAATACTATGTAGCCTTAAAAAATGAGTTCGTGTCCTTTGCAGGGACATTGATGATGCTGGAAACCACCATTCTCAGCAAACTAACACAGGAGCAGAAAGCCAATCACTACATGTTCTCACTCATAAGTAGGAGTTGAAAAATGAGAACCTATGGGTACAGGGAGGGGAACATCACACACTGGGGCCTGTCAGGGGGCGGGGGGCAAGGAGAGGGATAGCATTAGGAGAAATACCTAATATAGATGGCCAGTTGGTGGGTGCAGCAAACCACCAATGGCACATGTATACCTGTGTAACAAACTTGCACATTCTGCACATGTATCCCAGAATTTAAAGTATAAAAAATAAAAATTGAACTTCAAATTTTAAAATATCTGTTCTTCTGAATATTCTATTATGAAAATGGGGAAAAAAAAGACTTGAAGAAAATATCTGCACACCATATATCTAATGAAGGACTTATATCCAGAATGTATCAAGAACTCACAAAATTCAATAATGAATAGACAATCTAAGGAAAAAAACACTTGAATAAACACTTCACCAAATAAAGTACAGAGATGGCAAACAAATTCATACAAAAATGCTCAACACCCTTAGGTATTATGGAGCTAAATATTAAAACTTCATTAAAACCACCATCATCCTATTAGAATGGCTAAAAGTTATGACCAACTATACTAAGTATTGGTGATGATGTGGCAGAAGTACAACTCTCACACAGTTGTGTTAAGAAAGTAAATGGAGCATCAAGTTTGGAAAATATATTGGCAATTTTTAAAATGTTAAACATGTACCTACTATATGATCTACCTTTCCACTCTTAGATGTTTATGCAAGAGAAAAGAAAACATATGTTCATACAAAGACTTGTATGCACATGTTCCTAGAAGCTTTACTTGCAATAGCCAAAATCAACCCAAATGCGTACTGACAGAAAAATCGATCAACAAACTATGGTATAGCCATATCATTGAATATCATTCATTAATAATAAGCAATGAACTTTTGAAAGATATAATAACATGGTTGAATTTTAATGGCATTATGGTGAGTGCAAGAAATCCAACTAAAGAAAACTATTATATAAAATTTTAGAAAATGCAAATTAATGTGTAAGTACATAGGAAAGGGAAGTATTTCCTATAGTACTACCACTCAATTATTTAGAATTTTGCACTTTAAGCCAAAAATCACACATTTATCAGCATCAAACAATTTTTTTAATACTCCATGGCTTATCATACTTTTTATTTAAAGCAACAAATGCCTCCCTGATCTGCACAAGTATTTTCTATTAAGGCTTTTAGGTCATTCACTTTCTTAATCCTGATACTATCATTCTGAATTATTCTACAGATTTTTATATCAAGTTGTACTAGTCCATTCTCACATTGCTATACATAAATACCTGAGACTGGGTAATTAATAAAGAAAAGAGGTTTAATTGGCTCACAGCTCCACAGGTTGTACAGGAAGCATGATGCTGGCACCTGTTCACCTTCTGGGGAGGCCTCAGGAAACCTACAATTACAGTGGAAGGTGAAGGAGAAGCCAGCATGTCACATGGCTGGAGGAGGAGTGAGAGAGAGTGAGAGAGAGAGAGAGAGAGGAGGGGGCAGGAGGTGCCACACACTTTTAAACAACCAGATCTCATGAGAACTCACTAACTATCATGAGAATAGCACCAAGAGGATGGTGCTAAACCCTTCGTGAGAAACTGCCCCCATGATCCAATCACTTCCCACTAGGCCCCACATAATTTAACAAAAGATTTGGGCAGGGACACAGCTCCAACCATATCACAAAGGTAATAATGTACTGTATTGATTTTCCAGATGGGGATGAGGTGAGCCTTTTTTTGTCAAGTAGGAAAAGGATATTATTACATAGAATTTTAGAAAGAAGGGCCAACCAGAGAATCTACCCATCTATCAGTCTATCTCTCTACTATCTCTCTACTATCTATCTATCTATCTATCTATCTATCTATCTATCTATCTATCTATCATCTATCTATCTATCATCTATCTGTCTCCCTATATACCCATATTTCTGTCTATTTATCTTTCATTGTTAAATATAAAATTTATCAAGGTTGTGTTTAGGTGTTGATATGCACAACCAGGTGTTACTTTTAGTTCAGCAATTTCTTCTTCAGCTATCAAATTGGCATGTATTTCTTTAGTGAATGCTAGGTGAAAAATGACATGGTCATTTCCCTTTCACGACATTAGCTTTCCCTTCTTGTTTTATAAACATGCCAGTGTTTTAAGATGTATTTTCTCGTCTATCACAAGTCATTTTGTGAAGACTGCTCTTACTTCTAATGGTCAAGATGATGGTGTCCCTGTTAACTGTAAATTTTTTAATTATTATTATACTTTAAGTTCTAGGGTACATGTGCACAATGTGCAGGTTTGTTACATATGTATACCTGTGCCATGTTGGTGTGCTGCACCCATCAACTCGTCAGCACCCATCAACTCATCATTTACATCAGGTATAACTCCCAATGCAATCCCTCCCCCCACCCCCTCCCCATAATAGGCCCCGGTGTGTGATGTTCCCCTTCTCAAGTCCAAGTGATCTCATTGTTCAGTTCCCACCTATGAGTGAGAACATGCGGTGTTTGGTTTTCT
>NW_016813612.1:1040492-1083666 GCF_001698545.2 Rhinopithecus bieti
TGCTTTTTCCCCATCTTTGTGGTTTTATCTGCCTTTGGTCTTTGATGATGGTGACGTACTGATGGAGTTTTGGTGTGGGTGTCCTTTCTGTTTGTTAGTTTTCCTTCTAACAGTCAGGACACTCAGCTGTAGGTTTGTTGGAGATTGCTTGAGGTTCACTCCAGACCCTCTTTGCCTGGGTATCAGCAGCAGAGGCTGCAGAAGATAGAATATTGCTGAACATTGAGTGTTCCTGTCTGATTCTTGCTCTGGAAGCTTCGTCTCAGGGGTGTACCCTGCCGTGTGAGGTGTGAGGTGTCAGTCTGCACCTAGTGGGGGATGTCTCCCAGTTAGGCTACTCAGGGGTCAGGGACCCACTTGAGCAGGCAGTCTGTTCTCAGATCTCAACCTCGGTGCTGGGAGATCCACTGCTCTCTTCAAAGCTGTCAGACAGGGT
Organism: Rhinopithecus bieti; assembly: GCF_001698545.2. Classification (NCBI taxonomy): domain Eukaryota; kingdom Metazoa; phylum Chordata; class Mammalia; order Primates; family Cercopithecidae; genus Rhinopithecus; species Rhinopithecus bieti. The sequence continues at coordinate 1,040,929 of NW_016813612.1, forward strand.
CATTTGCATCTGCAGAGGTTTCTGCTGCTTTTTGTTTAGCTGTGTCCCCAAAGGTGGAATCTACAGAGACAGGCAGGTCTCCTTGAGCTGCTGTGGGCTCCACCCAGTTCGAGCTTCCTGGTGGCTTTGTTTACCCACTTAAGCCTCAGCAATGGCCAGTGCCCCTCCCCCAGCCTTGCTGCTGCCTTGCAGTTAGATCGCAGACTGCTGTGCCAGCAATGAGAGAGGCTCCATGGGCGTGGGACCCTCCTGGCCAGGTGTGGGATATAATCTCCTGGTGTGCCATTTGCTAAGACCCTTGGTAAAGCACAATATTAGGGTGGGAGTTACCTGATTTTCCAGGTGTTGTGTGTCTCAGTTTCCCTTGGCTGGGAAAAGGGATTCCCTTCCCCCTTGCACTTCCCAGGTGAGGGGATGCCTCGCCCTGCTTCAGCTCTCACTGTTCGGGCTGCATCAGCTGACCAGCACTGATTGTCTGGCACTCCCCAGTGAGATGAACCCAGTACCCCCTTGAAAATGCAGAAATCACCCATATTTTGTGTTGCTCATGCTGGGAGCTGGAGACTGGAGCTGTTCCTATTTGGCCATCTTGCTCCGGGTCCGAAGACTCAACTGTAAATTTTTATAGCAATATAATAATTTTTTAAATCTTACTTGTCTTTGAAAAGGAGAGAGCTGGCAAGTTGGCACAAGAAGAGACGTTTAGAATAGTTCTATTTATTATTTACAATGCATGAGATATTTAATATATAATTGAGGGGGTTGAGAGGACAATTCCTAAATGGAAACTTTAACATTTTTCATAACTTTAACATTTTTATACCAAGTGGGGTAAAACAACTTTAACATTTTTTTCTTAACAACTGGGGTAAAACAACATTATGTAGGTGGAGAAGAAGGTTGTAGATATGGATGGTATGTGCTAGAATATTGCAGAACAAATGCTGAAAATTTTAGGGCCATATGGTTAAAATATAATTTGCTCATTGCTGCCATATTTTCATTCAATAAAATTAGAGAATTCTTTCTGCTTCCATAAAGAATGCTAAAATTAGAAATATATACATTAAGTAAAATGGCACAGAAGTAATTATATGTCATGGTCTACAAAGGGATGATATATGTTCATTAGAAGATCAGATGCAAATTTTACAGATACAAAATTTCTTTTAGCTGATTGTATTATTTTAATATTGAGTGAGTGAATAATAAAAACCTTATTGAAAATGATGCCTCCTAATGAAAGAAGAAATATTATTTCAGCTGACTTTTTTGGAAGATAATAAAATTTTCATAAAAGATTAGGTAGAACATTTTTTTAAAATCCACTGTGCCTCCCTCTTTCAGTTCCATTTCATTGGCTACATAAAGTGATTAGGATTTTACTTTATTGCCTTGAGTATCCTAATTAAAGTTTTGTATTTAATTTTGAAGAACATGAAATTTTATATCAATGAAGAGACACTTGTACTTATAAGAGCTCTTTTTAATAATAAAACAGAATTTATTAGTAAATGATTTTCTTCTGAGAAATTACTTTTGCCAAGATAATGAAAAGCTCAAACTGAGTGGGCATACAAATTATTACTGGTTTATTGGCCTAGAACCTGGGTACATTTTGGCTGAACCTAAAACATTAATATCTACTGATGTAAAATCTTCAATGAAAAGGTCAGCAAAACATTGAATAGCCTATAACCAAGAAAGCCTTGCTAAGTGAATCGGTTATCTTTCTCTAAGTGAATGAATGCATTAGGAAATTTGTAAGTCTGAAAATTAAAGGGCCAAGGACATTGTCACAGGTTGGTACAGTGTCTCATACAGTGATGTTTAAATCTAAGTTGAAGAGGGCATGGGTTAGAGAGTACAGTGATGAATGTGTTGATGATTTTCAACCAGTATACACTGGTATGGGTGTACTGGTCATTCATGGCAGTCATTCTTTGTGGATGGCTTATGTCTAAGACATATCTATTGCCAAATATTTTGCATATCACCATTGGGTATAAGCATATATTCTGTGTACTGTGCATTTAGCTTCATTTACTTATTCAACTAAAATTTATTAAATTCTTAGTATATGTTGGTAAAATATCATACTCAAAAAGGAGTTGTAATTTGAAGATTGAAGATGGCCCACTTTTAAATAAATAGGTCACAGGGGAAATAGGATGAACAACAAAAACATGCAAAAGGCTCATGGACTATTAGGTGAGACTGAATTACATTTTATATTTTTTCTTACTTTTTCAATTTGTTTACAGCTATGCAAATGGTTCCTGATAGGTTTTTCACTTTTTCCCACTAGACTATTTCACTGCACGATAGGAGCCTTCTCCTAACATTGAAGCAAGATCAAGCTGCTATTTGGAAATCAGGTTAGAAAAATAGCCTGACCACATACTTTTTCTCCTGACCCCTTCAAGGTTGATCTATGGCTAGCAAAGGCCTTACTGACTTCTATAGCTCACCATATTTTCAGCCTTTAACTTTAAACTTTAGGAAAATATTGATGGGGTTTTCCAGACTCCTCTCCACTCATTCCCTAAAGTACTATACTTCATTAAAAAAAAAAAGTTTCATCACATCTTCTGTCATTCCCTTCAATATGAAATAAATTCAATTCTATCTGGTTGAAGTTTATCAGCATTGGACCTATGTAAGTCACTCACTCATTCATTTACTCAAGTATTTCTCAAAGGCCTGCAATGGGTCAGTCTCAGTTTTAGACAGTGTGAGTAAAACGTAAAAGAAATTCCCAATAGAGCTTAGCTTCTGGGAAATTAAATAGAAGATAATCAAAACAAGTAAGCATATAGTAAAGACTATGGTGATTAATGCTGTAGAGAAAAAAAAAGAAGCAGAGAAGGGGGATAAGGAATTCTAGGAGTGGCATTATAATTTTAAATAGTGTGTCAGAGAAAGAATTATTGAAAAGACGGCATCAAGTAAAGAAGGGCAGGGAAGCAACCATTCTACTATTAATAGCTAGAAGAAGGGCATTCCAGGTGGAAAGCATAGCAAGTGCAAAGGCCCCAAGTCAGACATGTGCTTGTCATGTTTGAGAAGCAGCAAAAAATTCAGAGTGGTTGAAGCAGGATGAGCCAAGGAGAATCATAATAGGAAATGACCAGAGATTTAACAAGGGGGCCCAATTATAGGACCTGTAGGGCATCGAAAAGACATTGGCTTTGCTTTAGGTTAGACATGAATTTACGAGAAGGTGCTGCCAAAGGAATAATATATCCAATTTATGTTTTAATGGAACCTCTTGTTTGATACTTTGTTCAATGAGTAAAGGAAAAAGTGCTGCAGAATATATGTCTCTGTGATTACTTCTTTGCTTCCAATTTTGATTGCACTCAGTAGCTTCAAAAATATTTTTTTAATTCTTTAGTTTTGGAGGTTTTAGTAGCTTTTAGCAGGAACATTGATAACTGCCACATTACATTTCAGCTAAAGGCAGACATCTTCCCATCACTCTCTACCTGCTTACCTTCCTACAATTTGTGACCACCTGACACATTGCATATTAGTTTGATGGTTTGTTTTATTATCCATCTCCCCAAACGAAAATGTAAGCAACATGAAGTTCTGACCTTGGTTTTACTCATTATTGTATCCCATTGCCTACAACACCAGATTGCTGTCGGTTTTTACAATGACTTCTCTGCTTCCATATTTACTCCTTTACACAGTAGCCTGAGTGAGCCTTTTAATGTCATATCACCCCCTCTGCTGAAAACCCTGTGAAGGCTTTCATCTCACTTGCAAAAGCCACACGATCCCACAAGGCCTATGGAGCCAAATGATCAGGTCCCCCTATAACTTCCTGATCTCATCTCCATTTACTCTCCTACTCACTCATGTCTCTTTCATATTTCTGGCCTTCTGGCTAATCTTCAACCACATCACCCATATTCCTGCTTGAGGTCTTTGTTCATGCTGTTTCCTTTGCCTGGAGTACTCTTCTCCAAAATGTCTGCAAGACTTGCTACTTCCCTACCTTCAGATATTTACCAAAATGTCACTTTTTCAACAAGGACTACCAAGTACAGTTGTGTATATTGTGTGCCTTGTGGTCTAAAAGCAACAAGCGCCTGAGATAGTCCCAGCAGTTATGCATACTTATGGAAGATACATCTCCTTCTTCTTCTTACTATAAATTTCACTTTTTCTTTTCTTATTTACATACTTTCTATTTCTTTCTCTTGCCTAATTTCTCTGGCTGGGACTTCCAGTACTGTGTTGAACAGATGTGGTGAGAGTGGGCATCTTGTCTTGCTCCTGATCTTAGAGTGAAAGTTTTCAACTTTTCACTACTGAGTATGGTGTTAACTGTGTGCTTGTCATATATGGCCTTCATCGTGTTGAGGAACATTCTTTCTATACTTAATCAGTTGATAGTTATTATTTTAAAGGATGTTGAATTTTGTCAAATGATTTTTCTGCATCTATTGAAAAGAATGAAAATAAACCCTTATCTCATTCTTATACAAGAATCAACTCAAAATAAAGACTTACATGTAAGACCTAAAACTGTAAAACTACTAGAAGAAAACATAAGGGAACAACTCCATTACATAGGTCTGGACAGTGATTTATTAAATATAATCCCCAAAGCACAAGCAATGAAAAGAAACAACAGACAAGTAGGATTTCATCAAACTAAAAAGCTTCTGCACAGTGAAAGAAACAATATTGTTAAAAGACAACCCACAAATTCTGAGAAAATATTTGCAAATCATACATTAGATAAGGGCTAATATCCAACATATACAAGGAACTCATATTACTAAATAACAACAACAACAAAAAACCCCTAAAATGAACAAAATACCTGAATAAATATCTCTCAAAAGAACACATAAAATTGGCCAACAGATATATTTTTAAATTCTCAACATCTCTAATCATCAGAAGAATGCAAATTAAAACCACAATGAGATATTACCTTGCAGCTGTTAGATTTGTTATCAAAAAAAGTAAAGGGTTCGTGAGGATGTTGGCGAGGGAATATTTGTACACTGTTGGTGGTATTGTAAATTAGTACAGCCATTTTGGAAAACAGTTTGGAGGTTCCTTAAAAAACTAAAAATAGAATTACCATATAATTCAGCAATCCCACCACTAGGTTTATATCCAAAGGAAAGAAAATAAGTATGTTGAAGAGATATCTGCACTCCTATGCTCATTGCAGAGTTGTTAACAATAGCCAAGATATGGAAGCAACCTAAGTGTTCATCAATAGATGAATGGATTAAATAGATGAATGGATTAAGAAAAAGTGGACTATATACAGAATGGAATGCTACTCAACCTTAAGAAATTCTATCATTTGTGACAACATAGATGAACCTAAAGAATATTATGCTAAGTTAAATAAGCCAGGCACAAACACGAATACTGTCTTCCAGTATTTGGCAGACCTCCCAGCCTGTCAAACCATCTTGGCCCACACAAACCAACACCCCATCCCGTCATCCTTCTCAGTAGATTCTCCTATGTTAGTTCAGGTGATCTATTACACAGTAGGGTGACTATAGTTAATACTTTACATATTTCAAAACTGCTAAAAGAGAGAATTTCCAATATTCTCACCACAAAGAAATGATAAATATATAAGATGATGGATATGCTAATTAGCCTGATTTGATCATTCTAAAATGTATACACATATCAAAGCACCACATTTTACTCCATAAATATAATTATTTGTCAATTAAAATCAAATAATGAAAATTTGCTCACAGATTATTGCTTAATTCTCACATTACATTGTGCAAGAATTAAAGCAATAATCTGTGAGAAGAAAATGGGGCAGTTATTATTATTATTATAACTAAGCATAAACCATTGCAAAAACATTAACCTGCATCCGAGTTACTGTTGCCATTGTCCTACTATATTCCCATGGTGATTCATTGACTGGGTACCTAGATTAAGATTCTTCACAGAATGTCTTTCATGAATTCTGAGGGTACAGTTGAACTAAGGCACCATTGGAAAAGTGTTTCATTGCAGTTTGCACAACTATAGCCAACTAAATAAGAGTTAAAGATACTCTCAAAATATAGAAAAAGGGCATCCTTATATGCCCTTCAAAAATAGAACCTTAAAGACAATGTCAACAAATACCCGTCAATGCCAATAATAATATTTCTCTCATCCCTTTCATTCTGTCTACATAACCAATTCTTGTTTTGTTAGACCTTGGATCAGCTGTCTACTTTTATTAAGTCATCTACTGGGTTGCAGGAGTCCTGGAAGTCCTGACTGATGCCCCCAAGTGCAGTCTGACAGGTCTCTGCTTAAAATGGCAAGGTTAGTTTCTGTGTGAAACCTGCAGCTGTAAGCATATTCCTTGCAGTATCAATAATTACCATATGCAGTGCAGTCCTTTTTGCCAAAGCTCTGAAGCTGTTCTTCTTTGTTAAGACCCAATTTCTGGCTCATACCTTATAGTAGACAATTGGACAAAGTAAGGTGAGAACAGAAAACCACCTGTTGATGACAAATTTATTATAATAACGAAAAAGATACACAAAATGAAGTATGGCATTTTCCTTTAATGAATAATAAAACATATAACTATTTTATACAGATCAGGTCAATTATTCTGAAAGTAAGAACACGTTATAGCAGCTGAGAAGCCTTAGAAAATCTCTAGAGCCTTTCCATCCATCCTGCTAATAGACACTACATTTAAAAAGAGTTGTCAGAGTAGATTGGCCACTTGATTACGATGGAAGCATAGAGGCCTGAGAATGAAAAATGCTTGCAGCTTGGCTGCCTTATTAACCAGAGTGGCAATAAAATAGTTTAAATGAAAATAGCAGGTGACCTAGGAGCTTTAACCCTTTTAGAAGCAAGAAACTTTTGTTGTTTCCTTATAAAATAATTGAAGAGCATCACAAAAATCAACACAAAGTTACCTGGTTTTCAAGTGAAAGGTATTTTGGAAGATAAGGAACCTGTCTGTGCTCTGGGAAGATTACAAAAAATGTAGAGAACAGCTTCTTCTGACTCCTTGTTAAGAGCTAACAGAATACTCCAAACATGGATTTTAGGCTACCAGTAATCTTTTTCATCATTCATATGCTTTCTTTGTTCATTAGTTATAGTATATGTTTATATGTATGCTTAAATATACACACTAAACAGATGACTTAAAGGTTTCAACTTTAATTTTAAAATAAAATAAACTCTATTCTCATATTATCCATCATGGCATATCCACATTGATTTTATCATCTTAGCTGAGGTGAAGTTAACCTTTAGTTAGAATGCCAAAACCTCAATACGTTAATTGTTTTTAGAAACATCAAATGGAACAAAACTGTCCTGCAAATATAAGTGGATTTTTGAAAGGAAAACCAAGTTGGCATCTCTGTTTATGGAAAATAACAACCCACCATTGTCATTCAGAAGAAAAATCGGGGGGAATGTCATTTCAGAACCTTTAGAAAACTAGGTTTGAAATGTATTTGTAAACTGCTGTGCTGTAGAGTGGAGACTCACTGACAAGAACTCACTCACTTCCCAGTGCAAGGTATAGAAGTAGCCCAGTGATAGCACATGTGCCCTAGCATAGATGCTTGCCTGCATGCATAGATGACCACTGAGAGGTCTTGAAGACAGGGACACTGTCCACATTCAGCACTCAGTACAGCCGGCGGGCTGAAGGAAGGTAGGGGGTTGAAGCATGGGTGGAGGAGTCATTAGAGAGTGAAGTCAAGCCTGGGGAATACAAGGATATTCCTTTCCAAGGATCAGGCTGAGCACCTAGCCTTCCTCAGCTCTTTTCCCTTCCTTGTTGACATGGTTTGAATGTGTGTCCCTTCCAAATCTCTTGTGGAAATATGATTCTCGGTACTGGAGGTGGGGCCTGGTGGGAGGTGGATCATGGGGGTGGATCCCTCATGAATGGTTTAGCACCGTTTCCTTGGTGATGAGTGAGTTCTCACTCAGTTAGTTCATGTGAGATCTGGTTTTTTAAAAGTCTGGGACCTCCCATCCTCACTCTCTTGCTACTGTTCTCACTATGTGATGCACCTGCTCTCCCTTCACCTTCTGCCATGATTGGAAACTTCCTGAGGCCTCACCAGAAGCAGATGCTGGCACTACACCTCCTGTATACTCACAGAACTGTGAGCCAATTAAACCTCTTTTTTCTATAAATTACCCTGTCTCAGGTATTCTTTTATAGTGATGCAAACAGACTAATACACCTCTCCTGTTTCCTACCTCATTTATAGGTTTATTCCTGAAGAGCACTCCCTCAATCAACCCCGCGGCCTTGAGTCTTTCTCAAGCTCTGTTCTAGAAGCCCAACTCAAGTCAGATGAGCACCACATTGATGAGTGGAGTTGATAATACAGCCCCACTCTACTGGTAATTGAGGATTTCCTGACACTTTTTATTTCACTGCTTACCCAGAGATTAAGTCCCTGGGTTACTATCCCCTTTCCCTTCTCTCTACATCCATCAGTCTTTCATGAATCCTATTATTAGGGTTCAGAGACACATCTCTTTGGATCTAAGGTCTTGGAAATTATTATACTCAAAGAGCATGTCCCCCTGATCTCTAAAGGGTTATCACATACTTATTACTTCCATGAGAAGAAACGTGCCCAGTAGGATGCCAACCAGGGCAGGATGTGCTCCAAGGGACTGTCTCAGGATGAAAACCATTCCCCACTTTAGCTTAAAGGAGGTGATACAAAGTGAAGACAAGAAAGAGCCTTGAAATAAATGTTAATGTCTCCTTTGCCACAACTACCAAGTCTGGTCTGAGCTCTCATTGTCTCTGGCCCAAGGAGCCATACCCCAGGGCTTTCATTTATTACTCAGGCCTTAGTTATAAGGAGTTCACCAGCTATCTTTGCTGTCCCCTCTCTTCTTCCCAAGGAAAAGGTCTCAAGATTCCCAAGTGGGTGGTCTCTATGAGCCTCAGCAAAGTCAGGCAGAAGCACATTCCTCAAAGCTCATTCCCCATTTCTGGCTACGATGATGGAGCAGGTAAAGGCAGCTGGAGGCCTGACCCCTGTGCTCTGGCTGCAGCTAAGTCACATGTCAACAAATGGATGGAGAGGCTGACAGATGGGCTGGGAACCTGTGAGGGCCGGGTGGGGGCCCTGGAGACTCCAGAGCAGCTGCAAAGACTACACACAGGTGCAGAAGATAATTAGGAGGCCACAAGTGTGCAGCATTTACTTAAATGAGGCCATCCAGACTGTATCTGGCAATGAATGGACAGATGTTAATGCAAATGTACCATCAATGCTCCTCTCAAAGGGCTAAGAACCAGCTCACTTCAGCATCTCTGTGTCTGGGGGAAAGAGGGTAACAGCAGGACAGCAACAGACATGCACTGCAATCAGCCAGTATATGGCAATCCAGAACTAAGGCTGGGGAAAGCAAAAAGGAGCAGAAATGTGCTGGGGCAGGAATGTACTGGAGAAGCCACCAAGAGTTACCTCATTAACTTTCTCAATTCTTAAAAGGCCTCCCAGCCTGCCAAACCATCTTGGCCCACACAAACCAATAGCATCCCCTCATCCTTCTCAATAGATTTTCCTACATTAGCTTCCATCCATAACAGCCTCTGTACCAGAGTGGTTATCAAACTTTAATTTGCATAAAAGCTAGCTACAGGAGTTTATGAGAAATGCAGGTTTTCAGGTTCTTGTCCTGAGTCAGAGGGAGGAAAGGTAATTCTTGCTCATATTTCACAACTCAAGAATCCTTAGTAGCTAGCAGAAGGAAATGGCCAACGTTCTGAAACAGAATGACTGGAAGCCTCCATTGTAATTGCTTCTCCATTGCAAATACCAAATCTTGAATCATCGCTGTCAGAGAACTGAGCCTCTTCTGTAAATCATTCAGGCTAAAGAGAATAAAAGATGAGGTACTGAAGGATAGCAGAGATAATGAGAAGAGACAGCAGGGTGTGAGGTGTTGTCTCCTCCACAGTTTTGTGCAGAGTCTCACAAAAGGTACCCCACCCTTCTCCAAATATGCATCACAGTAAGTAGTGTTGATAGAGAAAGATGCCAGAATATGTGCCTGCATGGTGGGCTTCTTTGATTCTAGTCACATTGTCATTGTTCTACCATATATATCATGAGTCCTTGCTGAACTTAAAGTATTAGCTGCTCAAAAGCATTTTAGAAGCAAATACAATACTGGCTTTTGCACTCATGTTTGGCCTCTCCTGAGCAGGTCTTGACCCTCCCACCAGATCTCTGGGATTGGACACGTGAATTCTAGCCTCATTAGTTACTATGGTGGCCTCATGCTGATGATTGATCTATCAGAGATCTTCTCTTGCCTCTCATTTTGCAGCAATAAATGTTTCCATGAAAACAAAAACTGTGTGGTTCAACTCTTCTTTGGCTCCAGCTATCTCTAGCTGGGATAAGTCATTTTATTTACCCTCATTTTATTCATGGAGGTTCTGTTATTCTGTTGTTTTTCAGACAGTCCAATCAACTTTCAGGGCTCTTTTCTGTAGTACAGCAGATAGTTTTACTAGACGGCGAGTTCAGCATGAGCTGAAAGTAAATGAAGCAAAGACTATTGCATTCTAAACCATTTTGATGCCACCTCCTGTCCAACCCAAGAATTTGGAACTTTTCCCCACTGCAACTGGAGAGCCCTCCTTAAGTCCCTATTTTTTAAAACTAACAGAGGCATTGGAGCAACTAGCTTAAAAATAAAGATGGTTAAAGGGAGATGAGGAGAATGAAAGGAAGGAGGAGTAAAAGAAAGAGTGATGGAGAATCAATGAGGCTGGTGGGAGAAGGGGGGCCTCTTGCGGAAATTCTAGGCTTAGTGGCAAAGACAAGAACACTCCAAAAAGTATATGGTGGAAATGGTTCTCAAAGTTGCCCCAACTGGGTGACATATTTTAGTCTCTTAGTGCCTCAACTTAGTATAGGATGACATGAAGACATAGTGGTAAGAGAGTGCCTATATCACTCTATGAGGCCATCTACCTATCTTTTCTGCACTCTGAGTGCCCATCATGACGGTTCTTATTTGTTACTAAGGGTAATTTATTTGGGTATCATTTTAATGTGTGTGTGTGTGTGTGTGTGTGTGTTCTCTCTCTCATGTTCATTTGCCTTGAACACATAGCCCACAGTTTGGACCATCCTTAAAATCCATGTTTTTAAAAAAGAAAAAAGAAAATCAATATACAAATTATTTTCTGGAAACTTACAGAAAGTGATCACAAGACTTTAGAAGTGGAATCATGTGGAATGGAAATCTCTAATGAATGATTTGTTCCAGATTTTCCATTAACATGATGTGAAATTTAAATAAAATAATGCATGTAAAGCACTTAGGCTATGCCTGGCACATGATAAGCACTACATAAAGTAGTTGTTACTATCACTACTACTATTACTACTACTAGAGGGTTACATTAAAAATGGCAAATGCAAGTCTCCTGAGTGGTAACCAGGGAGCTCCGATTTCCCTTGGACCACAGTTCTGACACACTGAGTGGGAGCTGGGGATGTCAAGGGCATGCGCTTAGATCTGACCCCAGAGAGAATACAGTGCATGCGTTCACATTGGAGAGAACACCTCTGTTCTCAGCTCCACCTGTGGAAGTATTCTCCAACTCTTCCTCAACCACAAGTTTATAAATTGATGGAGACGTGTGATAAAGTGAAAAGGATCTCTGAGTGGTGTTAAATATGTCCCTTTTGCTTTTGGATCTCAGGACTGGAATCACAAAGAATTCAGAAAAAATAATCTAAAAGTGGTTTAATCATTTAAATGTAATTACACTTCCCTAAATCTTCCACTTCTTCTTTTAAATCATTCTTAGTTTAGCAACCGACAAAAATTACCTCCACGTTGTCCGGGCGCAATGGCTTGCACCTGTAATCCCAGCACTTTGGGAGGCCAAGGCGGGCAGGTCACAAGGTCAGGAGATCAAGACCATCCTGGCTAACATGGTGAAAGCCTGTCTCTACTAAAACACAAAAAATTAGCCAGGTGTAGTGGTGGGCACCTGTAGTCCCAGCTACTCAGGAGGCTGAGGCAGGACAGTGGTGTGAACCCAGAAGACAGAGCTTACAGTGAGTCAAGATCAAGACACTGCACTCCAGCCATGGTTGCAGAGTAAGACTCTATCTCAAAAAAAAAAAAAAAAAAAATACCTCCACATATCAAAATTGTATTGCATCCATCAATCAACCTTCTTAGCTTAAAGGCGTGGTTAATCTTTTTCTTGAATCTATTGATTTAAAGATGTAATACTTTTCATAATTGTAATATCAAGATGCCAGGCAAGGGGAAGAAACTCTTTTTAACTTAATAATGCGGCAGAAATTTCACCTTGTGTTTTCTTTACTTTTAATGATATTTGTAAAAAGAGTCTTCCTCCAGTTGGGAACATGGCACCACACCTATCATTCCATTCCATGCGGACTATTACTGCGATATCAGCACTACTTACTATGATTCATCATCTGTTTAATCACATCTTCCTCCTCTATGGATTCTAAACCAATTTAGAGGTTGCAGTTGAATCATAGCACCTACTTTATTGTTAGCTGGGTTGTAGAATGTGACTCGGACCTGAGGCCAAACTCAGCTTTCATTGACCTCTTTCCATCACACCTCGAATCTAGACTTGCCCTCATACAACAGGGAGATTTCTGTCTATAGATGAGACTCCCCTAGTCACATGGATGAGAGATCTGGGAGTGCCTGAAGCCCTATCAAGCCAGATGAACAAGGGGCCACACTCAGGTGTACTTATCACCTAGAAGGAGGAATGAAGGGAAGAAAATGGCCTGTTCCATGCAGGTGGGCTAGAGACAGAACCACTTCTTTTAATATCATCCATCAGATAAGTTACTTGTGCCATGGAAGAGGGAAGGACAGAAGCTTTTCCCCAACTCTTCCTGAGTGGTAGCGGTGTTGACAGATCCTATCCCATGGACTAAATCAGGAATACCTGTAGTAGGAATAGAAAGGTACATCCTACTGTATAACACATCATCAGTGGGAAATCATTGCAAATAAAGCCATAAAACTTATCTCAAGTTCAATAACATCCGATGAGGTAATTATGTGTTTCAAGAGACTGAACAATATAAATTATTTTTTCCTATCTCCTGGCCTTAATAACCAGTGTGAAACATTCAAATGAAAAGAGCATTATGTCATTTTTATTACAAACGTTTAAATTACCTCACAGGTCTTGGACACACAGGCATATTCTCTTTTTTCACACTACACAGAAGGAAAGAATCATTGCTGTGTATTTTTATAGCTTTTTTGAGGTATAATTGAGAGCAAAATGTATACATTTAAGATGCACAATTTGATGACATTCATAAAACAATCATCATAATCAAGACAACCATCCCCAGAGTTTCCTCATGCCCCTTGGTAGTCCATACCTCAAACTGCAGCAGCATTTGACCTGCTTTCTTTCAGGATAGATTAGTTTGTATTTTATATACATGATATACAGTTTATACTTTTTGTCTGGCTCCTTTTGTTCAGCGTTAATTATTTTTTAATTTGCCCAAATGGTTGTTTGTATCAATAGTTCATCTTTTTTTATCGCTGAGCAGCATTCAATTATATGTTTGTACTGCAAATTGCTTATCAATTCATCTATTGGTGGACATTTAGACTGTTTCCAGTTTGCAGCCCTAACCAACAAAACTGCTGAAAACATTCATATACGAGTGTATGGACATATGCTTTTGATTCTCTGGGGTAAATATCCAGGACTCTCTGGATTTAAATGTTTAACATTTAAAGAAACTGCCAAACTTTTTCCAAACTGGCTGTAATAAAGACATTTTTTTTTCTTTTTATTTTGGACAAATGGAAAGAAGTCTTTGCAATTTTGCATTTTGAACATTCTTTGCATGTTTTTCTTTCTTCTTTTCTAGCAAATATTTGTCTTCCTTTATCATAGGTCTTCTGATTTCATGGAATTGTGTTTACTAATTATGTCCTGGTCTTTCTACTGGCTTGCTTCTCCTCTGAAAAAATCACTAACCTGTGGCATCTGAGGTTTGGAGAAGTTACATTTACCTTATACATTTACTGTGAAGATTAGCGAATATTTCAGGAAGCTTTTGAATAAAACAACACAGTTGTGGTAGACCTAAATTTACTACCTGCACTCATGAACAGGAGCAGGACTACAATGATTAAAATTTAGTGAGAGGACCCTGGAGTGGGAAAAATACCCAAACAAAACAAAATAAAACAAAACCTCTGCTTTTCAACTGCACCCTGATCTCCTCACCCCACTCACACTTGTCCCAAGGATTTTAGATGTCAAACGGGAAAATTTATTTTGCTCTTCTGAGCCCTCACTGACTTGTCAGAAGAGAGACATTTTAAAGATTTTTTTTTCTTTTTTTTTAGACAGAGTCTCACTCTGTCACCCAGGCTGGAGTGCAGTGGCATGACCTTGGCTCACTGCAACCTCCACCTCCCAGGTTCAAGCAATTCTCCTGCCTCAGTCTCCTGAGTAGCTGAGATTATAGAGGTGTGCCACCACATCCAGCTAATTTTTGTATTTTTAGTAGAAACAGGGTTTCACCATATTGGCCAAGCTGGTCTCAAACTACTGATCTTGTGATCCACCTGCCTCGGCTTCCCAAAGTGCTGGGACCACAAGCATGAGCCACTGCACCCAGCCAAGAGAGAGATTTTTTTTTAAAGCTTGAAAGCATTCTTATGAAATGGAAAAAAAGAACATTAAAGGATGATTCAGGAAATGGTGGGGGCAGGAACTGAGAGGTTGCTATAGGGACTATACACTATGAATCCCTGGTTTCTGACCTAGCTTGTGCCATTAGAAAGCAATTTTTGGGCTTCCTAAAAAATTTAGTCTATTCTGTGATTTCTGACAAAATTTAGGATGTGAATCCATCAAGAAGATGGATGTGTGAATTAATAAGCTTAAATAAACGCAGTCCCTTTGTGTCAATGCTTTTACTGTTGGGAAGAAAAACTCATTTACTCAATCCTCTGAAGTGTGAAGACGAACAATAGGCCTCAATCCCCACTCATCCTCCCCGTACCAGGCCTGCCAGGAGACGTCTGGTTGGTAAAGTGAGCAAAATGAAATGTGCCACCTCAAGTGTGAAGGCAGGCTGTCCAGGGCCTGGAGAGATAGTCAGCAAGAAGGACTTGGGCCTGGCAGCCTGAGGGGAAAGGGGTTTGGACAGCAGTCTCCAGAGAGGAAGGAAGGACTTTATAGTTCCACCAGCTGTCTCCTAATTAGTGACTCAGACTCAGATGAGGGGTACTTGCAGGAGGAACCTTTTAGAAGTGAGTCACTCAACTCCTTAAGAGGCAGCTTGAGCTCCTTCCTCCACCCTTGTTATTTAATTCTTCTCCCCCAGCCACCCTGCCCCTGCAAGCCAACTTTGCACAGCCTTAAAATGATCAGGGAGTCTGGATTCAACTGGCACCATATGTTTGCCAAATTCTTTCTACTTCTGTCCAAATATTTTGAAAATTTTGTCTAGTGTGGGCAGAAACCCCAAAAGGGTAAAGGCAATAGACACCATTTGTTTATCTTAACACACTGGCTCATTCTTTGTCCTCCCCGCACCTTACAATGTCTATGACAATAACAACAAACAAAAAAAAACCTCTCTGCCTTCCCCATTCCCATTCTGTTCCTTATAGACTTCTAATACTTTTTTGATTTTGTAATTTCTATTATCACCACATACACACCATTCTGTATTGCGTTTTCCCACTTATGTTGCCATCAGAGGTGGCAAGTGGCTGAGGACATCACAGAAACATAGAGAAACATGTTTTAATGTAACGACGATATCCCATTATCTAACATGCTAAAGGCTATCTGGCCTAGACTGGAATTTGGTTTTTTGATCAGTAGATACATATTCAAATACATACAGTGCAGGAATAAACACTCTGTGTGCCTAGCCATCTATACATCTATCTAGATTAGATTAGATAGATAGATAGATAGATAGATAGATAGATAGATAGATAGAAGTATTATGGTTGGGTAGAATTTTAAGATGGCCCTCAAGACTTTCCCATTCTCTGGTGTTTATACCCTTTATAACTCCCAGTACTGTGAACAGAATGGATTTCACATCCGTGATTAGGTTATGTTACACGGCACTATTGTCTTAAGGAAGATAATATGGATGAGTCTGATTTAATCACATGAGCCCTTTGAATCTGGGTTCCAGAAATCAGAAAGATTCAAAGCATGACAGAGATTCAGGGTGAGGGAGATTATCTGTTGAAAATGGAAAGGATCACACGGTAAGGAATGCGGGTAGCTCCCAGCTGACAGCCAGCAAGAAAACAAGTCTTCAGTCCTACAACCACAAGGAACTGAATTCTGCCACCATCATGTGAACCTGGAGGCAGATTCCCCCCCAGTATCCATCAGACAGTAATTTAACCTAGTGACATCTTAATTTCAGCCTTGGAATTTCCTGGACAGAGAACCCAGTCACAACATACCAGACTTCTGATATACTAAATGGGTGTTATAAATGTGTGTTATATTTGAATCTGCTAAGTTTGTAGTAATTTGTTGCATAGTGGCAGAAAATTAATGCAGATATATATTTTCCTCCATTTCAATTATTTCCCTGGGATATATTTCCCAGAGCTACAATGGTTCCAGTTTCTCTTTAGACCCACCAACATTGTAACACCATTTTACCTTTTTAGTTTAATGGGCAGAAGTTAGTATTCCTTAAGCAACTGCTTAGATAAGCCCTTGGATAATATGACCGCTTATATCCAATTCCACTTAAAAATTTCTTCTTGTTAACGCAGACTGTAGGGCCCAGCATAATTTGGTTCTGTGCATTTTTCTGACAACTTCTAAATGCTATCCTTTGTATATCAGTCAGGATTCAACTTGAGAAGCACAAAGTGAATGACTGAATTGAATGGAGAGAGACAGAGATGGAGATTTCTAATAATTGTTTTACATCATTGTGAGAGCTGGCTAAACAAGTCTGACTTGCACTTAAGGAGTGACAGTCAGCAAGGGAAGATCATGAGGAGGCGGGAGCTGTTGCCCACAGGCAGAATATCTTCTCTCTCTGACCCTTTCTCTCAGAAGCCTTAAACCTGCTTTTAAGGGCATCCAACTGATTAAATCAAGGTGGCAGATTAGATATTTAAAGACAACCAATTAGGAATCTCAATACTTCTTTAAAATTCCTTTGCTGTAGCATATGGATTAGTGTTTGTTTGACTAACTGGGGAATGACTCCCTCAAAATGCTGACACATCAAAAAGTCATCACACTCCCTTAGCTCAGTCGGTTCCACACTGTTGAATTTTACTTTTCTTTTCCTCAAACATCTTTGACATTGTTTTCAGGATAAAGCTGGCCTCAGAAAAATGAGTTGGGAAGTGTTCTCTTATTCTTCTGAAGTAGTTTATGTAATATTGGTATTATTTCTTCCTTAAATGTTTGAAAGAAGTCACTGGTGAAGACATCTGGGCCTGGAGTTTTCTTTGTGAGAAATTTCTCCTCAATTTTGTTTTTTTCTTCTTCCTTCTCCTTTTCCTTCTTCTTCTTCTTCTTCTTTTGTTTTGTGAGACAGGGTCTCACTCTGTTGCCCAGGCTGGAGTACAGTGGCATAATCATGTACAGGCTTGACCTCCCAGACCCAAGTGATCCTCCCACCTCAGCCTCCCAGGTAGTTGGGACTACAGGCATTCACCACCACACCCAGCTAATTCTTTAAAAAAAAAAAAAATGCAGAGATAAGGTCTCCCTATGTTGCCCAGGTTGGTCTCAAACTCCTGAACTCAAGCAGTCCTCCCTCCTTGGCTTCCCAAAGTGCTGGGATTACAGGCATGAGCCATTATGCCCAGCCTCTTCTTGATTTTGGATTCAGTTTCTTTAGCCTAGGGTCACTACTGGCAAGTGTGTCTTTGAAGAAATTTGTCCCTTTCATGTAAGCTGCCAAAAGTAATTCGTAGTATTTCCTTATTAACTTTTTCATGTCTGTATGTTCTGTAGGAATATGCCCTCGTGTATTCTTGATAATGGTAACATGTGTCCTCTTTCTCTTCCTCTCTCTCCCTCCTCTTCCAAACCCAATGTAGCTGCTGTTCCATATAGGTAGGGATTTATTGATTTTATTGATGTTTCCAAATGGCCTACTTTTTGTTTCTTTGATTTTTCTCTATTGTTGAAGTGTTTTCTATTTCAGTGGTTTCTGCTTTCATTATTGCTTTCTTTCTGCTGTTTTTTTAGTTTAATTACTCTTATCTTCTGCCTTAAAGGTGAAACTAACAGTGATTTTATGACACTCTTTTTCTCTAATACAAGCATTTCAGGCTATAAATTTTTATTTAAGGACTACTGTAGCTCATAATTAGGTTTTAATTGTCATTAGTTCCAACTCTTTTGCAGTTTTCCTTTGGATTTTTTCTTCGACCAGTGGGTCATGCAGAAATGTGTTTAATTTCCAAATACTTAGAGATTTTCCAAATATAATTTTATTATTGATTTTTAATTTAATCCCATTGCAGTCAGAAGACATATTTTATATGAGTTCAATCCCTTTACATTTACTGAGACTTTTCTCTTGGTCAAGCTTATGGCACATCTAGGTGAATGGTTCTTGTGCACTTGAAAAGACTGTGAGATCAGTAATTAGGTGAAGTTTTCTCTAAATTTCTTAAATTATTTTCTTGTGTTGTAAATCTTCCATATATTTCTTTTTAATTTAATTATTCTAACAATAACTAGATAGGAGTAATATAATCTTCCATTATAATTATGAATTCATCTAGTTTTTTAGTTCTCTCAGGTTTTGTATAATGTATGATTTAGAATTGTTATGCATTTTTATGAATTGAAAGTCCCTCTTTTCCTGAAATGTACTTCAATATTACTGCAGAGACTTTGCCTTTCTTGTGGCTAGTGCTTGCATATCTTAACTACTTATAGTACACCTTGCTTTAATATTATAATTCTTTACATCTGATAGAAGAATCTTACAACAAAATGTTTTTGTTTACCGTCTTCCAGGTATTTGTGTTATTTTTGTTACCCACTTTATTTTTATATAAGCTATATATCCCATACCACATTGTTATTATTATTCTTGGTCTGTTATGAATGAGAAAAGCTTTTCTGTTTAACCATGTATTTATCATTTCTGGCAGCCTTTGCTCCTTTATGCAAATCTAAATTTCTGCCTGGTATTATTTCATTGTTGCCCTTCGTGCTGAGAAAGGGCACACATACTGCCTTAAAGACCTTCCTTTAGGGCAGATCTGTGGGTAATGAATTCCCTCAACTTTTGTTTATCTGAAAAGTCTATATTTCACCTTCATTTTAAAAATATGCTAGATGTATAGTTCTAGGTTGACTGTTTTATTCTTTTGGCATTTTAATTATGTTGTTACATTGGCTTCTGGCTACCATTGTGCTTGATAAGAAATGTTATTCTTATCATTATTGCCTATGTATGATATGCATTCTTTTCCTTTGCTTCTGAAAATGGCCAAATTGTCCCACAGAACTGATGTTTACGGCTTCTTTTGCGTAAATATAGAAATTGACCCTCCCATTTTAAGCTTGAGAAAGTTATGTCTTATCTGAGGTCCTTTCTCAGAAAACCAACCATCAGTTCTTCCAGATAGTATCAAAGTACTGAAACTTACCAGATCACTGCATCTGGACAATGGGATATCAGACCTCTCACCCACTATGATTACCTAATCAACCACCTGCTTTCTGTTGACCAACTCCTCTTCCTTACCCCTCCCTAATTTCTGTTTTCCCACACGTGGTTACATTTCTTCCTTGCTATATAAGCACCTAGTTTGAGTCACTTGAGACAGATTTGAGACTGACCCGCCATTCTCCTTGGCTGCACCACTTGAAAAAAGCCTTCTTTTCTGGCAATACTGTTGCAGTGATCAGCTTTCTGTGTGGCAAGCAAGAGTACCTGGACCAAACTCCTGGCATTTCAGTAACACTTCTTTTGAAACTTACTGCTTACCTTGGTTTTCATCAAGCTTAATATGATGCTTCTAGGTGTAATTTTCCTTGTGTGTATTCTGCTTGGGTTTGTTGAGCTTCTTGGACTTTTGGATTAATTTTTAAAATCAAATTTAGAAAACTTTTAGTCATTTCTTCAAATATTTTGTAGGCCTAATCTCTCTCTTCTCCTTCTAGGACTCCAGGTACTCCTATATCAAGCCATTTGATGTTTTCCCTCAAGTTACTGAAGATATGTTTGCTTTCTCAGTATTTTTTTTTCTTTCTCTTCTTCCATTTGCATAGTATCTATTTTTCTGCTTTCAGGTTCACTGATTTTTGCCCAGTTCCCACTCTATTGTTAAGCTCATCCAGTGAATTTTAAATTTCAAATATTGTAGTTTTCAGTTCTCGTATTTCCATTTTGTTCTCTTAAAAAATATTCTTATCTCTTCGTTGAGATGTTCCGTATGTTCACTCATTGTCTGCCTTTTTCTTTATGTCCCTAAGTCTGTTTATATAAACTTTTAAAAGTCTTTGTCAGCTAATTGAAGCATGTATATTTTCCTAGGGTGTGCTTCTATTGACTTATTCTCCCTCCTGATTAGAGTTCACATTTTCCTACCTTTTTGCATGTCTTAAAAATTTCTGTTGTGGCTGTTAATATCGCTGAGAGTTTACATTATGTTGACTCCCCTTAAAACATGTTGAGTATTGTTTCAGCTGACAATTACTTTAGTAATTTTTGCTTTATTATATATAGTAAATTTTGCTTTATTATATCAAGTCTTGATTTTAGTCTTTATCTGGATGGTGATAGAGAATCTGCACTTTTAAGTTGTGGCCTTTATGGAAACTCAACTGAATTTTCAGGTGCTCAATGAGATCATGTCACTCTGGCTGATCAGAACTCTAAGCATCACCCATTCCTGTGTCACCTCCACAATCCATTTGTCTCAAAGATGAATAGAATCTCGATTCATCTTATAGCTCAGTGGCTCTTCTCTGTGAGGCCTTGTGGAGTCTCATGCTGCCATGAACAGTTTGTTATTTGGCCAAAGACTTAAGAGGGCCCTAATGCAGATTTCTGGGGCTCCTTCTCTATACAATTCCCTCTCTCTGCTTCTGTGCTCCAAAAATTCCGTTTGCCTCAGTAGCTCCGAATTTCATTATATGCGTGTGCTTTCTTTTTTTTTTTTTTTTTTTTTTAAGGAGATAACTGCTCTCTCCTTGGGCTCCCTTCCCTACATTAACATTTTGGAAGTGCCCTCAGATGCCTTGGGTACCAGAATGAATGCACAGTTTACTTCATGTGTTTTATCTTTCCTTTTAGGGATCACAGATCCACACTATCTGTGGTTCAGAACATTAAATGTCTCTTTATATATTTTGTCCCCTTTTAGAGTTGTTTATATATACTAGGATTGTAATTTTAATACCCATTATTCCATCATGACCAGAAGCAGAAAGTTTTCAAAAATTAGTTTAAGCATCTCTAATGTATATTCTCTATCATATTATTATATCATATATGTAGTTCTTCCATCACTGTGGATTACAGTTGTCTCTTGGTATTCAAAGGATTGACTCCATGACTTCCTGTGGATATGAAAATCTTCAGATGCTCGAATTCATTATATAAAATGATGCAGCATTTGCATTTAACCTATGCACATACTTCTATATACTTTAAATTATCTTTAGGTTATTTATAGTACTCGATACAATATAAATGCTATGTAAATGGTTGTTACAGTGTACTTTTACATTTTTTATTATTTTAGTGTTCTGTTGTTATTTTTATATTTATTTTTTCAAATATTTTTGATCTGCAGTTGGCTGAACCTGAGGATACAAAGACCCAGCTGAAATTCCTCATGTCTTAAAATTTTGGGTTGTGAAGTAATCATTAACAGAATTTTACCTGTGGGAATTCTATACAGTATAGGTTGAGGACATATTCTTCCAGGTTATTTTGTCTTCTCTTCTTCCAAGAGCCCCGTGAGTATTACTGGAAATTTATACATTGATTTCTTATGTTATTTACTTTTTAAAAGTTAACAAAAAGCCCAGGTAAAGGAGAGAGCCATGTTTTCAGTCTTAGTCGAGAGATTTTCTTTTTCTACCTCTACCCAACAACATCACACATACGAAAAGAAGCATCATATCAGTAGTATTTAAGAAAATGAAAAGTAAAACCACTATAAATGGCACTAAAATCACCATGGTGACTAAAATTGGAGAGCTTGATTATGACCAATAGCTGTTAGGAATGTGAAACAATGATAACTCTTATTTCTTCCTTCAGTGTGATTGGTACAATCATGTTGGATAACTGGCTGCCATCACGTAATAAGCCAAAACATTTGCCTACCCAATGGTTCATCAATTCTATGACTGAGGCATATCTAAGAGAAATAAATGCATACATCTATCGAAAGACAGTAGGTAGGTAATTAAAATTTTTCATATTCATACAGTGTGGTACCATTCAAACCCTGAAATGGCCTGAATAAAATAATATAGAGCAATGAGAACAAATAAATCACTACTACATGAAACAACAGAGATAAATATAAGAGAAATAATACTGAGAACCCCCAAAAGCCAAACGTTTTAAAAATATGTTAAATGATTCTTTTTTAATAAAATCCAAATGGTCATAAAAGTTGGAAAAGTAGTTATTTCTGGGTCCCTGAGTGGGAGTAGGAATTGACCATATAGGGGTATGTTAAGGCCTTCTGTGATGCTGGAGATGTTCTATATCTTGATCTAGGTGGTGGTCACATAGATATATACATGTGTGAAAATTCATTGAACCCTATGCTTGAGATGTATGCCAAGCCTCAGTAAAAAAAAATTTCTAAGTAGGTATTATGCAACAATCTTTAACAAGTAAAATCCATCTCTAATCTTTAAAAATATTAATTAAACCATTTTAATTTAACTTTGAATGTGAAATCAAAATATTTTAAAATTCCTCCTCACATTGTTAATTAAAAGATGGATCTTCTTATATAATCAAAGCAAAAACCAATTCCTTTAAGCAAATTAGACACAATTACTTTTATGCCTCTCTCAAAGTTTTATATTTAGGGCTTTTGCAGTCTGCAGGAACTAAATTCAATTTCATACTTGAAAATCTTTCCCCTGCCAGATGCAGATTCTGCTGTTTGCTACTGATAATTTAAAGGTGCTAAATTCAGACACTTTCAAACTATGTTTCTCTAGAGATCACCCTTCTTTCTATACATGAAGCAATTAAAATAAGCTCCTATTCTGTTGCTGCTAGCCCTTAGATATCAAAGTGGAAAAGTTAAGAGAGTCGGAAATGAGATATTTTATAGGGTCAGGGAAAGAGTGGCTTTCATCAGGAATTGTGCTAAGTTTCATTTATGTTAGATGAAAGATTCATTTTTGAAGCTTTTGGGATCTGTGACATTTGATGATATTTTACTTTTATTGCACTCTATCTGGGATTCTTCCAAAATTTCTCAGTATAATTTTAAACAGTATCCATTCTTGAAAGTTTTACCTGTTTTGTCGAATCAGAACAAGTCAAAGTTCTTTTCCTTATCAACCATTTCTAAATTAACTCCATATTTTAAAACTGGAATTAATTTGAAAGTAAAAAAGGACAGTGTCCAAAGTGTACACCTATTGCTTTGTCTTCACAGCGTGGCTATTCTTTTGGAAACATGCCCCTGTTTCTAAGAACTGTTCCTCCCACTCTGCCATGCAGTTCCCATCCAATATCCTCCCATGACTCCACCCTCTAGTCATATTTGCTTGTCCCAGGAGTAGCATCTAATTCAAGTGAGTCCTCTAACCTATTTATGTATCCATCTATTTATTTAGTTACTGTTATTTTTTCCACTTTATTTCTTGGGGCCAAGAAATAAATCCACTTCTTTCCAGTAGTAGGATTAATAAGAAACACTGCTCAAGAATTGTTGGTGACCATATTTCACACCAAAGCCAATACAAAGATGAGCATATGTCTTATATCCTGTATAGTCTTTTCTTATCAGGCCCGAAGGACTTCCTGACAATTTGCCACATGCTAACACATTCTTGATATGGTAAAATATGGGATGATAAACTGTCAAAAGGAAAGCAAGGTAAAGAAATACCTAGGTTGCTCAATTTCCTTGAGATTATTTTATGTTACCACAAAGGAAGACAGTGAATGAATGAATGAATGAATGAATGAATGATTGAATGTGATATTCTTGCACCACCACATAACTTTTTGCTGCTAATTTGAAATATTTCTTTAGAGAGTAGAAAAAGCCGTAAGTGGAGAAAGAGAAGCTGCAATTTGATGTTATCATTATCAATCATCTTGGACATAAGAGGGATGCAGTTTACTTTGGGGAAGAAGCAGTGACAAGTTTGTACCAATGGCACTATAAGGTGGATAAACTTTTTATTTTTCCCTCCTAATATTGGAGTGGAGGGTGACCCCTGTATATGATTGCCCTTTGAAACAACTAAAGGATGGATACATCACCAACCCAGAACCAATAAACAATGAAGGGTAACATTAAAGTTTTACCCAATGGTATCTTGAGTAGAAAATGTGTTAAATTTGGGTCTAAAACCTCTTTTGATGGATATCTCTAATGTTCTAAACCTTGTCCTTATGACCTTCTTAAAGAAATTTGTTAGTTAATCTTGTTAACCCAGTTAAGATAAAGGATTCTCTACTAATCTTTAGCCAACAATTCCCCTAAAGTATAAATATCCCGGTGTCATTTGCAGGAAATCTGAGTATTTCAGAATTCTCATAGGTAGGAAATATGAGAATGTGATTGGGTGCTTGGAAGGCATGCATGATTGTGCGCTTGTTGCTGAATCTCTGACATCTGGCTCAGTGCCTGTTGTGTAGGTGCTTAATAAATATTTGTTGAATGTATGAATTAATGGGTCTCATTTTGAAATATGGACCAGTAGTCTAGCCATTGAGTAGTTTTTCCATTTTTTATCCTTTGTGTTTGGTGATATGTACAAAATTTTAAAGGTGGGGTGGTTTGAACATTTTCCAAAATTTTCTGAAAAGAAAAGGTCCACTTTGCCCATTAAGCAGAGAAGATCTGAGTGGCATCCTTTAGGAGGGCCTTACATGTATTACAATTCTTGCACCCCCTAATGGCCATATATGGGATCACACTTCAGAATAAGAAAAATCAAGTTGGAAATAGGACCATATTTTCAAGAAAATTGTAATCTGGACCCTGAACCCAGGCAAGTACAGTGAAAAGATGCTCTTTTTCAGAACTTGTGTGTTTTTTGATGACCACTAAGAAGGGACAGGTTATCTATATTACTGAATAAGCTCCCTGTAAACTTAAGGATGAGGTCAACAATGCTCACAACACAAATTAACAGAAGCACTCTTTTATAGCCTATCTTTGCAAATAAGAAAGTCTAGAAGATCCCATTCTAATAGATTTTGGAAGAGCCAATTTAAAGTTTGGTTCCTAGCATTTGGAGAAGTGGCACTGTCATCCTCAGCAATCTTTCTAGTGCACCAGGAAAAAATGCAGTTGGATAGGGCAAGAGTATGGTGGAAATTAGTTCACCTTTTCCCATTTCAGATTTTGCCTCCCCCACACCCCATTCTCCCTGGGTTTTTGTTTAAAAGTAAAACTTTAAAAAATCATATCTTTTCTGCAATCCACCTCAGGCTCTCTTGATAGTTATTATAGAAATGAGTAAGGGGTCTACAGAGAAAGGTCAATTAATAGACAAACTTCTGAAAAGGCTGAACCAAATATACAGCAGGCTGAATCCAAATGTATATATCTACCCCTCACAAACCTCATAAAGGTGAGAGTTAAAAAATAGAAAGACCATCAACTTATAAAAAGGAGAAAAGGAGATTAGTCAAAACTGGAGATTAGGCCGGTGCAGTGGCTCACACCTGTAATCCTAGCACTTTGGGAGGCCGAGGTGGGTGGATCACTTGAGCTCAGGAATTTGAGATTAGCCTGGTCAATATGGTTAAATGCCGTCTGTACTAAAAATACAAAAATTAGCTGGGTATGGTGGCCTGCGCCTGTAATCCCAGCTGCTCGGGAGACTGAGGCAAGAGAATCGCTTGAACCTAGGAGGCGGCGTTTGCAGTGAGCTGAGATCCCGCCACTCTACTCCAACCTGGGCGACAGAATGAGACTCCAATTCAAAAACAAAAAAACAGGCCGGGCATGGTGACTCATGCCTGTAATTCCAGTACTCTGGGAGGCCAAGGAGGGTGGATCACTTGAGGCCAGGAGTTCAAGACCAGCCTGCCCAACATGGTGAAACACCTTCTCCACTAAAAATACAAAAATTAGCCAGGCGTGGTGGTAGGCACCTGTAATCCCAGCTACTTGAAGGCTGAGATAGGAGGATCTCTTGAACCTGGGAGACGGAGGTTGCAGTGAGCCAAGATTGCGCCACTGCACTCCAGCCTGAGTGACAGAGCGAGACTCCATCTCAAAAAGCAAAACAACAACAACAACAAAAACTGGATATTTCACAAATTTCTATGAATTTCAAAAGGCCAAAAGTGAAACGGTTACCTGATAGCTGACTTAGCTAACCAGATCAAGCTTAAACCTGATGCTGGAGATGGTAAAGGCAACAAGAAGCATGTGTGAACTGTGACCACAGAACCCAAAGAAGACACATCAATTAGAAACACTAATTACTTCTAAAGAAGGGAAGGGTCTCTGTTGGGTGAATCTGAAAAAAAAAAGATACAGTGATAGTTTGATAGCTGGTAGAATCTATCCACCAGATCAGCTCCCCTACTGCAGGAAAATCAGTGGTGTCCTGGCAAGAGAAAAGGAGAATTACTTTCCGGAAAGCCTTGCACAGCTGAGGTGAGATGTTGTGCAGAGAAAATTGGCCTCCATTCTGGATGATGAAACTTTGTGGGCCTCATTCACTATCTGATATTGAAATACTGATGGTCAGACATACATACCTTGGAAAGGAGAGTGGAAGGCTACTCTCTGAGGATACTGACCTTTAAATCTATGTAAGCACATTACTTGTATTCAAATAAAATTAAACTAAAAGAAAGAGGGAGAGAGAGCTGATATATGACTCATCAGGAAGTTCAGCTCTAGTTACAATTTATAGCAAGCTACCTAGATAGTCTATGTTACTGTGGCTAAAAAGGTTGTGAGATGGGTGTGGGAGGATAGTCAGCTCTTTCTGGGGGCTCCAGAGGTCCTCAGTGAGAACAGTCCTCCGACTATGCTTATATAAGAAGTTTAACTTCCTCTAGGTTAACTCTTTGGGAGGCAAGAATAAGGAATTTATGATAGCCCCAATGTTTAGAAAAGGGGAACAACTCTTTTCATGGGAAATCCAAGAAGGAGGGATTGGGTATGTTCAAGGAAAATTCTCCAAACACATATCTATCTTTAGAGCACTCAAGGGTAGGGGTCCTGAATGGCCTGTTTTATTCACTTTTTAGTAACATGAAATACATGGCTTCTTATGTCTCTCCCAGAAATTTATGTCTCACTTTCTTAACAGCTTTCAGTAGAGGGAAGGTATAGCGGACCTTGTTAATGCCCCCCTCCCAAATTCTCTTTACCATCTGGCACAGCCATCCCCTGTTTCTGAGAGATTGCACACATGTGAGGTTCACACGTGTGAGCTCTCCAGATTGCCCTTGGTTGACAAAAGCTGCCTTGCCAAACCAACAGCCTATCCAATTAAATCCCCACCCACCGAGGGGTCTGAATGGGCTTGTTGTCATTCTCCTTGAGAATACTTAGCCTTTACCCTGGCACTTTTCTATCAAGCCTTCTTAAATGTCAAATTACTCAAAGAGATGCTTTAAGAAACTACTTCTGGCCGGGCGCAGTGGCTTACACCTGTAATCCCAGCATTTTGGGAGGCTGAGGTGGGTGGATCACCTGAAGTCAGGAATTTGAGACCAGCCTGACCAACATGGTGAAATCCCGTCTCTACTGAAAATACAAAATTAGCCAGGTGTGGCCGTGCATGCCTGTAATCCCAGCTACTCAGGAAGCTGAGGCAGGAGAATCGCTTGAACCTGGGAGGCAGAGGTTGCAGTGAGCCCAGATCGTACCATTGCACTTCCGCCTGGGCCACAAGAACGAAACTCCAACTCAAACAAATAAAAAAAAAAAAAAAAAGAAAGAAAGAAAAGAAACCACTCCTGAGGCAGGTGACATCAGCAAGATGGCAGAGTAGGAGACACTGGGCCCTCAGACAAAATAGACTTTAAGTCAAAACCTGTCTCTAAAGACAAAGTTCGTTATATATTCATAAAAGGGCCATTTCAACAGAAAGATTGTAAACATATATGCACTCAACATCAGGGCACCTAAATATATAAAGCAAATATTGGCAGAGCTAAATGGAGAAACTGACAGTCACAAAACAGTAGAGATTTTGTTACTCCATTTGAAATAACGGATAGAACATCCAGACAGGAAATCACTAAAGAAACAGTATATTTGAACAACACAATAGACCAAGTCGATTTTACAGACCCGTATAGAACTTTCCTCTCAACAGCAGGAGAGTGCACATTCTCAAGTGCACACAGAACATTCTCCAGGATAGATCACATGTGAGGTCACAAAACCAGTGTTAATACATTTAATAAGATCACAATCAAACCAAGTATTTTTTGTCTGACCATAGTGAAATAAAACTAAAAATCAATAACAGTAAGAAAATGGGAAAATTCACAAATATGTGGAAACTAAACTAAACAACACACTCATAAACAACCATTTAGTAAACAGGAAGTCAAAAAAGGAGTTTAAAATATTTCCAGGCAAACAAAAATAAAGACACAGTATACCAAAACTTATGGTAAAGCCAAGACAGCACTTAGAGGGAAGTTTATCACAATAAACACCTACATTTAGAAAGGGAAAGACCTCAAATAAACAAACTAAATTTATACTTCAAGGAATTAGAAAAAGAAGAATAAGCTCACAGCTAGCAGAAGGAAGGAAATAATGATTAGAGCAGAAATAAATTGAAATTCAGACTAGAAAAACAATAGAAAAAATCAACACAACTAAGAGTTTTAAAAAAAGATAAACAAAATCAACAAACTCTTAGCTAGCCTAAGAAAAGAGAGAAGACTGAAATAAATAAATCAGAAATGCAAGAGGACACATTACGATGGATGTTTCAGAAATAAAAAGAATCATAAGGAACAATTATTAGCAATCATATGCCAACAAATTGTATAACCTAAACAAATACATTTCTAGAAACATGCAACATATCAAGACTGAATCAAGAAGAAATAGAAAACCTGAACTGACCAATTACAAATAAGAAGATTGACTCGGTAATCAAAATGCTCCAGACGAAAACTAAAAAACAGCAGCAGCCCATGACTAGATAGTTTCACAGGTGAATTCTACCACACACTTTAAAAAAAAAATTAATTCTAGTCCCTCTTAAACTCTTCCAAAAAATAAAAAGATAGAATACTTCAAACTCATTTTATGAGGCCACCATTGCCCTAATAACAAACCTAGACAAAGATACCATAAGAAAACAAAACTACAGGCTAATATCCCTAATGAAGACAGATGCAAAAGCCCCCAACAAAATAATAGCAAACCAAATTTAACAGCACATTAAAAGGGTTATTCACCATGGCCTAGCGAGTTTTAACTTTGAGATTCAAGGCTGATTCAATACACACAAATCAATAAATGTGACAAACCACATTAACAGAATAACAGAGAAAATCACACGATTATCTTAATAGATGCAGAAAAAGCATTTGACAAAATTTAACATCTAGTCATGATAAAAACTCTCAGTACAGGCAACGAAGAAACTTACCTTATCACAATAAAGACCGTATATGAGAAGTTCCTAGCTAACAGCAGAATCAGGAAACTTGAGGCTATTCCACTAAAATATGGCACAGGGCAAGGATGCCCACTCTCACTACTTCTATCAAACACATTTTAGCCAGAGCAATTAGACAAGAAAAAGAAATAAAGGGTAATCAAATCAGAGAGGAAAAAGTAAAGTTGTCTCTGCAGATGACATGATCATATATATAGAAAATCCTAAAGATTCAACAACAACAACAAAAATAGTAGAACTAATGAACAAATTTAGTAAGCTGCAGGATACAAAATTAATATACAAAAATCAGTGGCACTTCTATAAGTTAACAATGAACTATTCAAAAAGGAAATTAAGAAAAAAATCCCATTTACAATAGCAACAAAATTAGTAAAACACTTAACAGTAAACATAACCAACAAAGTGAAAGGTGTGTACATGGAAAATTGCAAGTCATTGATGAAGGACATTAAAGAAATAAATGGAAAGACATCTTCTGCTTATGAATGGGAAGGATTAATATTGCTATAATATTTATGCTAATCAAAGTACTCTACAGATTTAATGTTATTTCCACCAATGGCATTCTTTACAGAAAATGAAAAAAAAATCCTAAAATTTATATTAATCCACAAACTAAAGCCCTTGAATAACCAAAGCAAACTTGAGCAAGACAAAGATGGAGACATCATTTCTCCTGATTTCAAAATATATTACAAAGCCACAGAAATCAAAACAGTATGGTACTGACATAAAAACAGACATAGATCAATGGAACAAAATGGAGAGCCCAGAAATAACACCAGGTATCTAAAGTCAACTCATCTTTATAAGCACGCCAAAAACTCATAATGGGGAAAGGATAATCTTCTCCATAAACAGTGTTGGGAAAAACTGGATAATTACACAGAGAAGAATAAAATTGGACCTTATCTCACACCAGATACAAAAGTCAACTCAATGGATTAGAAATCTTAAATGTAAGACTCAAAACTGTAAAACTACTAGAAGGAAAAGCAGGGAAAAACTTGACGGCCAGGCACAGTGGCTCACACCTGTAATCCCAGCACTTTGGGAAGCCGAGGAGGGCAGATCACCTGAGGTCAAGAGATCGAGACCATCCTGGCCAAAATGGTGAAACCCCGTCTCTACTAAAAATACAAAAATTTAGCTGGGCGTGGTGGCACGGGCCTGTAGTCCCAGCTACTGCGGAGGCTGAGGCAGGAGAATGGCTTGAACCCGGGAGGCAGAGGTTGCAGTGAGCCAAGATCGCACCACTGCACTGCAGCCTAGTGACAGAGTGAGACTCTGTCCCAACAAAAGAAAAGAAAAAACAAAGCTTCTTGACACTGATATTCCATTGTGTGGATATACCACAACCTATCTATTCATTCAGTGATTCATGGACATTTGAGTAGTTTCTAGTTTGGTGATATTATGAAATAAGGTGTCTATAAATATTTGTATACATGTTTCAATGAAGATTTGGGATATTTCTGCTTACTATATATTTAGGAGTGGCATTTGTGGGTCATAGGATAATTTCAGTAATTTTTAATTCTAGGATTTATATTTGAATCTTGTTTATGCATTCCAGTTTTTTGTGAAATTCTCTTTTCTTCAACATATTATTTATATATTTTAAAGTGCTACTAACTGGCTCATTTGTGAAGCTGCCTTTTAAAATTTTTTAATTTTTATTTTTTGTTGGTACATAGGTGTAAATATGTATCAGGTACATGAGATACTTTGATATAGGCATACAATGCATAATAATCACATCAGAGTAATGAGGTATCCATCAACTCAAGCATGTATTCTGTCTTTGTGTTTTAAACAATCAAATTATACTTTTAGTTATTTTTAAATGTACGATAAATTATTACTGACTGTAGTCACCCTGTTGTGCTATCAAATGCTAGATTTTGTTCATTTTATCTCATTATAATTTCATACCCATTAACCATTCCCACTATCCTCCACCCCCAACTATGGATCTCAGCCTCTGGTAACCATAATTCTACTTTCTACCTCCATGAGTTCAATTGTTTTAGTTTTTAGCTCCCATAAATAAGTAAGAACCTCTGAAGTTTTTCTATGCCTGGCTTATTTCACTTAACATAATGACCTCCAGTTTGATCCACGTTGTTGCAAATGACAGAATCTCATTGTTTTTATGTCTGTGTAATGCTCCACTGTGTGTATGTACCATATTTTCTTTTCTTTTCCTTTTTTTTTTTTTTTTTTTTTTTTGAGACGGAGTCTTGCACTGTCCCCCAGGCTGGAGTGCAGTGGAGTGATCTCGGCTCATTGCAAGCTCCACTCCCTGGGTTCACGCCATTCTCCTGCCTCAGCCTCCTGAATAGCTGGGACTACAGGCACCACCACTATGCCCGGCCAATTTTTTGTATTTTTAGTAGAGATGGGGTTTCACCGTGTTAGCCAGGATGGTCTCGATCTCCTGACCTCATGATCCACCCGCCTTGGCCTCCGAAAGTGCTGGGAGTACAGACATGAGCTACCACACCCGGCCCATATTTTCTTTATCTGCTTATCTGTGGACACTTGAGCTGCTTCCAAATATTGGCCATTGTGAACAGTGCTGCAATAAAGATGAGAATGCAGGTATCTTTTCAATATACTGATTTCCTTTCTTTGGGGTATGTACCTAGCAGCAGGGTTGCTAAATCATATGGAAGTTCTATTTTTAATTTTTTGAGGAACCTCCAAACTGTTCTCCATGTTGTTGTACTAATTTACATTCTCACCAACATTGTATGAGGGCCCACTTTTCTCCATATCCTCCCCATTGCCTGTCTTTTGGATAAGAGCCATTTTTAAAACTGGAGTGAGATAATATCTCATTGTAGTTTTGATTTGCATTTTTCTGATGATAATGATGTTGAACACCCTTTGTCATTTGTATGTCTTCTTTTGAGAAATGTCTATTCAGATATTTTGCCCTTTTAAAAATCAGATTACTAGATTTTTTTTTCCTATTGAGTTGTTTAAGCACCTTATATATTCTAGTTATTAATTCCTTGTCAGATGGATAGTTTGCAAATATTTTCTCCCATTCTATGAATTGTCTCTTCACTTTGTTGATTGTTTCTGTTGCTGTGCAGAAGCTTTTTAACTTTATGTGATCTCATTTGTCTATTTTTGCTTTGGTTCACTTTGCTTGTGGGATATTATTCAAGAAATCTTTGCCTAGTCCATTGTCCTGGAGAGTTTCCCCAATCTTTCCCCAATATTTTCTGGTAGTAGTTTCATAGTTTGAGGCCTTAGATTTAAGTCTTTAATCCACTTTGATTTTATTTTTGTATATGGTGAGATGGGGGGGGTCTAGTTTCATTCTTTTGAATATGAACGTCCAGTTTTCTCAGCACCATTTATTAAAGAAACTGCCTTCCTTCAATGTATGTTCTTGGCACCTTTGGCAAAAATGAATTCACTGTATGTGTGTGGATTTTTTTCTGGGTTCTATATTCTGTTCCATTCGTCTGTGTGTCTGTTTTTATGCCAGTGCCATGCCTTTTTTGGCTACTATAGTTTTGTAGTATAATCTGAAGTTAGGTGTAATGTGATTCCTCTAGTTTTGGTCTTTTTGCTTAGCTTTGGCTATTCTGGATCCTTTATGGTTCCGTAAAAATTTTAGGATTGTTTTTTCTATTACTATGAAGAACATCACTGGTATTTTGATAGGGATTGAATTGAACCTGTGGATTGCTTTGAGTAGTATGGATATTTTAACAATATTGATGCTTTCAATTCATGAACATAAAAGATCTTTCCTTTTTTGTGTGTCCTTTTTGATTTTCTTCATCAAGATTTTAGAATTTTTATTGTAGAGATCTTTCACTTCTTTGGGTTAGTTAATTCCTAATTATTAAATTATATTTGTAGCTAATGTAAATTGAATTGTTTTCTGGATTTCTTTCAGAGTGTTCACTCTTGGCATATAGAAATACTGCTACTGATTTTTGTACGTTGATTTTGTATCCTTTACTGACTTTGTTTATAGTTTCTGATAGATTTTTGGTAGAGTCTTCAGATTTTTTCAAATATAAAGTCATATCATCTGCAAACAAGGATAATTTGATTTCTTTCTTTTCCAACTTGAATGCCCTTTACTTCTGTCTCTTCTCCGATTCCTTTAACTAGGATTTCCAGTATCCTATTGAATAACAGTGGTAAAAGTGGACATCCTTGTTCTCCGGATTTTATAGGGTTGAGGTATGTTTCTTCTATGCCCATGTTTTTGAGGATTTTTATCATAAAGGTATGTTGAATTTTATTAGATGCTTTTACAGCATCAATTGAAATGATCATATGTTTTTGTCCTTCATTCCATTGATATGACGTATCACATTGATTGATTTGCATATGTTAAACCATCCTTGCATCCCAGGGATAAACCCTACTTGGTCATAATGAATGATCTTTTGAATTCAGTTTGCCAGTATTTTGTTGAGGTTTTTTGCATCAATGTTCATCACGGATATTGGCCTGTTTTTTTCTCTTTTTGATGTGTCTTTTTCTCATTTTGGTATCAAGGTAATACTGACCTTGTAGAATGAGTTTGGAAGTATTCTATCCTCCTCTATTTTTCTGAATAGTTTGAGTAGGATTGGTATTAGTTCTTCTTTAAATGTTTGGTAGAATTCAGCAGTGAAGTCATCAGATCCTAGACTTTTCTTTACCAGGAGACTTTTTATTACAGTTTTTATCTCATTATTTGTTATTGGTTTGTTCAGGTTTTGGGTTTCTTCATGGCTTAATCTTGGTAGGTTGTATGTGTCTAGGAATTTGCCTGTTTCTTCAAAACTTTCCAATTTATTGGCATATAGTTGTTCAAAGCCTCTAGTGATCCTTTGAATTTCTGCAGCATCAGTTGTAAAATCTTCCTTTTCAGTTCTGACTTTATTTGGATTTTCTCCCTTTTATTCTTAGTCTTGCTGAAGGTTTGTCAATTTTGTCTATCTTTTCAAAACACTAATTTTTTATTTTATTTGTGTTATTGTCTGCTTCATTTCAATTTTATATGTTCTTTATTATTTATTTTCTTCTACTAATTTTGGGTTTGTATCTTTCTTGCTTTTTTAGTTTTTTAAGATGCATTATTAGGTTGTTTATTTGAAGTCTTTCTACTTTTTTAATATGGGTACTTATAGCTATAAACTTTCTTTTGAGTACTGCTTTTATTATATCCCATAGGTTTGGTACATTGTGTTTCCATTATCATTTGCTTTAAGAAATTTTTCAATTTCCTTCTTAATTTCTTCATTAACCTACTGGTCACTCAGGAGCGTATTGTTTAATTTCCATGTGTTTGCAAAATGGGAAAGGTTCTCTTGTCCCCTTTGAAGGATGTGCAATGGGGTGTGGCTTGCTCAAACCTCTAGGGAAGGCTACAGATGGGCAGGCTATGTGGCTCCGACACCATGGCAGTGTCTAGGGGTGAATGTTTACCCCTGAAGCCCCAGGGGGTGTGTGTTACAGGGTGCTCTTTTAGTTTGCCATGGGTAGGCAGTTTGTGTTAACCAGCTCAATTAGACCTCTACCTTGTCGCAAGGGTCTGTATCCCAGGTTCTTGCCTTGATGTACTGGAAGAATCAGATCATACATGGGCTTGGAGAATTAGTGCAAAGTTTTTTTGAGTGGAAGTATCTCTCAGCTGATGGGGGAGCCAGAAGGCAGATGGTTTTCCCCTGGAGTTGGGCTGACTGTCCTGGCCAAACTCCATCTTGTGTGCTGGTTGATGGCCTGCCGGCATGCTGGTGTCTGTCATTGTGCTCTTCTGCCAGCGTGCTCCCCTCAATGTCCTCTTGATGTCTAGCTGCTTGTCTTCTTCTGCCTGTGTGTTCCTCTCGCTGTCCAGTAATTTTTTTTTCCCTTCATATGTCATGCTACTCTCTCTTGACCTGTAAGGTTTCCACTGAGAAGTCTGCTGCTACATGTATCGGAACTCCATTGTATGTTATTTGTTCTTTTCTCTTGCTACTTTTAGAATCCTTTCTTTATCTTTGATCTTTGGATGTTCGATCATTAAATATCTTGAGATAGTTCTATTTGGGTTAAGTCAGTCTAGTGTTCTGTAACCTTCTTGTACTTGAATATTGATTATCTTTCTCTAGGTTTGGGAAGTTCTCCGTTCTTATCTTTTTGAATAAACTTTCTGCTCCTATCGCTCTCTTTTTTTCCATTTTAAGGCAAATAACTCAT
Source organism: Rhinopithecus bieti (assembly GCF_001698545.2). Taxonomy (NCBI): domain Eukaryota; kingdom Metazoa; phylum Chordata; class Mammalia; order Primates; family Cercopithecidae; genus Rhinopithecus; species Rhinopithecus bieti. The sequence goes on from NW_016813612.1 coordinate 1,077,026, forward strand.
AAATTTCCCCCTTTGAAGCTATTTTCTAGATTTTTTAGGCCTGTTTTATTCTTTTTTCTTTTATCTTCTCGGACTGTGTGTTTTCAAGTAGCCTGTCTTCAAGCTCACTAATTCTTCTGCTTCATGAATTTGCTAGTAAGAGACTGATGCATTCTTCAGTATGTCAATTGCATTTTTCATCTCCAGAATTTCTGCTTGATTCTTTTTAATTGTCTTGGTTTCTTTTCTTGATTCTTTTTAATTATTTCAATTTTTTATTAATTTATTTAATAGAATTCTAAGTTCCTTCTTTGTGTGTTATCTTTAATTTCTTTGAGTGTCCTCAAAACAGCTCTTTTGAATTCTCTGTGCATAAGGCTACACACTCCTGTCTCTCCAGGATTGGTCCCTGATATCTTATTCAGTTCATTTGGAGAGGGCATATTTTTCTGAATGGTGTTGATGCTAGTAGATGTTCTTCAGTGTCTGGGCATTGAAGAGTTAGGCATTTATTGTCATCTTCACAATCTGAGCTTGTTTGTACCTGTCTTTCTTGGGAAGGCTTTGTAGGTATTCAAAGGAACTCGGGTGTTGTGATCTAAGTTTTTGGTTACTGCAGCTGTATCTGCATTAGGGGCCTGCATACGCCCCGTAATATTGTGGCTCTTGCAGGCTTGTAAAGGTCCTGCCTTGGACTAAATTCTATTACAGTTTATAAAGAAAGAAAAAAAATTAGGTTGGTGCAAAAGTAATTGCGGTCTTTGCTTTTACCTTTAATGTTTTAATTGCATTGTTTTTATGCAATTAAATAGTTAACATCACAAACCGACACTCTTCTAAGTACCCACAACAGTTTTACAATGTCAGTACTTTCATTATTCCCATTTTGCAGATGAAGAAACAAGCAGAGCAGGTTTGAATTACTCACCCCAGCTTACAAAATTTATACAAAGGCCCATAGTAAGTGGTGGGGCTGGGTTTTAATCCAGTTCTTTTTGCCCCAGTGTCTGTCCTCTTGGCTGCTAAGATGCACTGCCAGACCATAACTGATCTGTTTTATCTACTGTTATGAAGAAAGCCTAACTCAATATACAGCATTAGAAACAATATCAATCATAAAATAACAAACAGATTGTTAATGACAGGACATTACTCTAGTAATAAAGTTGAAAATCTAGAAGAAATTGATATGTGACAGTGACAGCAACTCTTGTTTGGGAACCCCTCATTTGTATGAATTTCTGGGAACTCGCTTATTTTTCATTGTGCTACACTCTCTGGTCATATTTGATTAGTACATGGATGAGTTTATAATCAAACTAGATTGATCAAAATACATGCATTCTGATGAGCATAGTTAATTTGTGCAGACACCTGGCTCAACCTAGATATCACTGAGTCCTTTTTCTAAGAATATAAAACTTGAAGCCAGGAAGTTTCTTCAGTTTCTGTCTGGTGCCCGACATCTCAAGATGTGAAAATTATAGTGTTGGCATCCATATTCAACATGAAGTGAAAGAAGCTGGCCTAAAGTGAAAAGGATAACAAGAACAGATACAAGCAGATTTGAGAGATGAAGGCAGCATCCCTGTAGTTTCAAATACTTTGCTTGTCATACTGAGGTTTAGTTGTTCAATTCCTCCCTGAACTATACAATTCCATTTTTAAAGCCTGTTCTGGTTGAGTTTCTGTTACTTTTATTATAAAGTCCTAACTATTAGCATTAGTCATTAAATTTTTCTCAAGAGTGTTGAATTTGCTCATAATATCATAATTCCTAAAATTCTACCAAGACAAATTTGTGGAGGAAAACTTTGTGGAAGAGCTACTTACAAGGATTTCAGGGCTGGGAGTGGTGACTCTTGCCTGTAATCCCAGCACTTTGGGAGGCTGAGGTGGTGGATCACCTGAGATCAGGAGTTTGAGACCAGCCTGGCCAACATGGCAAAACTCTGCCTCTACTAAAAGTACAAAAATTCGCCAGGCGTGGAGGCACTCGCCTCTAATCCCAGCTACTTGAGAGGCTGAGGCAAGAGAATCACTCGAACCCAGGAGATGAAGGTTGCAGTGAGTCAAGATTGTGACACTGCACTACAGCCTGGGCAACAGAGTGAGACTGCATCTCAAAAAAAAAAAAAAAAAAAAAGGCTTCAGGCCTCACCTTTGACTATACAAAAATGTTTGAGAAACACTTAGTTCTCATATTATTTAAAGTGACACACAATATTAATTTTAAAAATCTAAAAATCTACAAATAATTTTATGTAGATACTATAGCATTTATACACTTATATTTTTTGTATTATGATTACCTGGTAAATTAACAGCAAAAGAGAACACTGACATATTGATTTCCTTTCTTTTATATACCCAGCAGTGGAATTGCTGGATCATATGGTAGTAATATTTTTAGTTTTTTAAGTAACTCCCCCACAATTTTCCATAGTGGCTGTACTAATTTACATTCTCACCAGCAGTGTAGGAGGGCTCCCCTTTCTCTATATCCTCACCAGCATAGTTGTTGCCTACATTTTGCCTACAGCATAGTTGTTGCATAAAATGGTAAAAGCCATTTTATCTGGGGTGAGATGATATCTCATGTGGTTTTGATTTGCATTTCTTTGATGATTAGTGACAATGAGTGCTTTTTCGTTTACCTATTGGTCATTTGTATGACGTCTTTTGAGAAATATCTATTCAGCTTTTTTGCTCATTTTAAAATCAGGTTATTTATGTTTGCTGTTGAGTTAGTTGAGCTTTTTATACATTCTGGATATTAATCCCCTTTCAGATGGATAGTTTCCAAATATTTTTTCTCATTCTCTGGGTTGTCTGTTCACTTGGTGGAATATTTTCTCTGCTGTATAGAAGGTTTTTAGTTTGATGTAATCCCATTTGTCAGTTTGTGCTTTGGTCGCCTGTACTCGTGGAGTATTGCTCAAGAAATGTGTGCCCAGACCGATGTCCTGAAGATTTTCTGCAATTTTTTCTTCTGGTAGCTTCATGGTTTGAGGTATTAGATTCAGGTCTTTAAGGCATTTTGAGATGATTTTTATCTATATTGAGTAATGGGGTCTAGTTTCATTGTTCTTCATATAGTTATCCAGTTTTCCCAGCACCACTTATTGAAGAAATTGTCCTTTCCTTGTTGTTATGTTCTTGGCACCTTTGTGAAAAATGAGTTGGCTGTAAATGCTTGGATTTATATCTAGGTTCTTTGTTCTGTCCCATTTGTCTGTATGTCTGTTTTTATGCAATTATCATGCTGATTTGGTTACTCTAGTTTTGTAATCTATGAATATTTTGAAGGCAGATAGTATGATGTCTTTAGATTTGGTCTTTTCGCTCAGGACTACTTTGGCTATTTGGGGTCTTAGGGTTCCATATATTTCTCTGCCACTTTTTTTTTCTAATTGTCTAGAGAGTGTCATTGGTATTTTGATAGGAATTGCTTTGAATCCATAAATTGCTTTGAGTTATATTGTCATTTTAACAATTTTTTTTAATCCATGACCATGGAATATTTTTCACTTTTTTGGGACCTCAATTTCTTATATTGATGTTTTATGGTTTTCCATGTATAGATATTTCATTTGTTTGGCTAAATTGATTCCAAGGTATTTTATATTATTTGTAGCAATTGTAAATGAAATTGCTTTCTTGATTTCTTTTCCAGATTATTTCCTCTAAGTGTATCTAAATGCTTCTGATTTTTGTATGTTAATTTTTTATTCTACAACTTTACTGAATTTGTTTATTAGTTATAACAGTTTTAGTGGAATTCTTAGGTTTTATGAGTATAAGATCATGTCTTCTGCAGACAAGGCAAATTTGACTTCCTCCTTTTTAATTTGCATGCCTTTGTTTCTTTCTTTTGCCTAATTGCTCTGGCCAAGACTTCCAGGGTTATGTTTAATAAAAATGGTGAAAGTGGTCATCCTTATCTTGCTCCAGATCTTAGAGGAAAGTCTTTCACTCTTTTCAGGGCAATGCTTGCTATGAGTTTGTCATACATGGGCTATATTATTTTGAGGCATGTTCCTTCTATACCCAGTTTGTTGAAATTTTTTTTATCATAAAGAGATATTGGATTTTATCAAATTTTTTCCAGCATCTATTGACATAATCATATGGTTTTTGATACTGCTTCTGGTAATGGGATGTATCACATTTGTTGATTTGCATATGTTGAACCATCCTTGCATCTTTAAAATGAATCCCACTTGATCATGATGAATGATATTTTAAATGTGTTGCAGAATCTGGTGTACTTGTTGGGAATTTTTGCATCTACGTTCATCAAGGACGTTGGCTTGCACTTTTCTTTTTGTTGTGTCTTTATCTGGTATCAGGGTAATGCTGGTCTGGTAGAATGAATTTGGAAGTATTCCCTTCTCTTCAAGTTTTTCTGAATAGTTTGAGTAGAATTGGTATTAGGTCTTTAAATGTTTGGTAGGATTTAGCAGTGAAGCCATCAGGTCTTGGGCTTTGCTTTGATGAGAGACTTTTTATTATTGTTTTGATCTTGTTGCTTGGTGTTGTTTTTTCAAGGTTTTCTGTTTCTTCATGGTTCAATCTTGGTAAGCTATATGTGTCCAGGACTTTATCTGTTTCTTCTAGGATTTCCAATTTGTAGAAGTATAGTTACTCATAATAGTCTCTGATGATTCACTGTGTTTCTGTGTTCTCAGTTGTTATGTCTCCTTTTTGTTTTCTGGTGTTAATTATTTGAGTCTTCCCCTCTTTTTTTAGTCTAGATAAAAACATGTCAATTTGATCTTCAAAAAAAAACCCAAATTTTTGTTTTATTGAACTGTATTTTTTTGTAGTCTCCATTTCATTTACTTTTGCTGTGAATTTTATTATTTCTTTCTTTCTACTAATTTTGGGTTTGGTTTGTCTTAATTTTTCTAGGTTCTTGAGGTGAAGTATTACATTGTTTACTTCAAGTCTTTCTACTTTTTTGGTGTAGGCATTTATTGCTATAAACTTCCCTCTTAACTGTTGCTTTTGCTGAATCCCATAGATTTAGATGTGTTGTATTTCCATTTTCATTTGCTTCCAGAAATTATTAAATATCTTTCTTAATTTATTTATTGATCCATTGGTTATTCAGGGTCATATTGTTTAATTTCCATGTGTTTGTGTAATTTCCTGGGCTCCTTTTGTTATTGATTTTTATTTTATTCCATTGTGGTCAGAAAAGTTACTCGATAGGATTTCCATTTTTTGAAATGTGTTCAAAATTGTTTTGTGGCCTATGATGTGGTCTATTCTGGAAAATGTTTCATGTGCTGATGAACGGAATGTGTAATCTGCATCAATTTGGTGAAAACTTCTGTAAATGTCATTTGATCTAGTGTATAATTCAACTCTGATGTTTCATTGTTGACTCTCTGTCTGAATGATCTGTCTATTACTGAGAGTGGATTATTGAAGTCCTCTACCTTTATTGTATCGTAGTCTACTTCTCAGTTTAGATCTATTAATTTTTGTTTTATATGCTTGGGAGCTCTGGTATTGGGTGCATAGATATAAAAAATAATTGTTATATCCTCTTGCTGAATTGATTCCCTTATCATTATACAGCAATCTTCTTTGTCTCCTTTCACAATCTTTGATTTATAGTCTGTTTTATCTGATATAAGTATAGCTATTCCTGCTTTTTTATGGTTTTCCATGGTGTGGAATATCTTTTTCCATTCCTCCACTTTCAGTCTTTGTGTGTTTTTATAGATGAAGTGGGTTTCTTGTAGATAGCATAGAATTGGGTCTTGTTTCTTTATCCATTCATCCCTCTGTCTTTTAATTGAAGAATTGAGTCTATTTACATTTCACGTTATTGGTAAGTAAGGACTTACTAGGCTGGGTGTGGTGGCTCACACCTGTAATCCCAGCACTTCAGGAGGCTGAGGTGGGTGGATCACCTGAGGTCTGGAGTTCAAGGAGTTACTACTGACATTTTGTTGCTTGTTTTCTGGTTGTTTTATAACTCCTTCTTTCTTTGTCTTTGTTGTTAAATGGTTTTCTCTGATAGTATGTTCTAATTTGTTGGTTTTATTTTAGTGCATCTATTATAGGTTTTGCATTGTGGTCGTCATGAGGCTTACAGAAAAAAAATCTTATAGGTACAACAAGTTGTCTTTAAAAGATGACAACTTATTTTAGATTACAAAAACAGAATATAAATAAACAAAGAAACACATGGGGAAAGAAACCTTTACACTTTAACTCCGTTCCCCCACATTTTGGCTTTATGGTGTCTCAACATACATATTTTTATACTACCTATCTCTTAAGTTGCTGTAGCTATTATTGTTTTGGATAGATTTGTCTTTTTGGCATCATACTGGAGTTACAAGTGGTTACAAACCACAATATGGTATTAGAATATTCTGTGTTTGTTCATGTACTTAATTTTACCAGTGGGTTTTGTACTTTCAAATGGTTTTGTTTTGCATATTACTGGGCATTTTTTTTTTTTTCAGACTGAATAACTCTTTTTAGAAATTTTGTAAAATGGGTCCGGTAGAGGTGAATTCTCTCAGCTTTTGTTTGTCTTGGAAAGAATTTATCTCTGCTTCACATTTGAAGGACAATGTTGCCAGATACAATATTCTTGGATGGTGAGTTTTCTTTTTCTTTCAGCACTTTGAAAATGT
>NW_016813612.1:1085576-1114912 GCF_001698545.2 Rhinopithecus bieti
CTGCCCCTAGTGGGGGATGTCTCCCAGTTAGGCTACTCAGGGGTCAGGGACCCACTTGAGCAGGCAGTCTGTCTGTTCTCAGATCTCAACCTCCGTGTTGGGAGATCCACTGCTCTCTTCAAAGCTGTCAGACACAGTCTTTCGCGTCTGCACAGGCCTCTGCTGCTTCCCCTTTTGTTGTTTAGCTGTGCCCTGTCCCCAGAGGTGGAGTCTGCAGAGACAGGCAGGTTTCCTTGAGCTGCTGTGAGCTCCCCCCAGTTCGAGCTTCCCAGCGGCTTTGTTTACCTACTTAAGCCTCAGCAATGGCTGGCGCCCCTCCCCCAGCCTCGCTGCTGCCGTTTCAGTTAGATCGCAGACTGCTGTGCTAGCAATGAGGGAGGCTCTGTGGCCGTGGGACTCTCCTGGCCAGGTGTGGGTAAAATCTCCTGGTGTGCCCTTTTGCTTAAAGCACAGTATTGGGGTGGGAATTACCTGATTTTCCAGGTGTTGTGTGTCTAGTTCCCCTGGCTAGGAAAAGGGATTCCCTTCCCCCTTGCACTTCCCAGATGAGGCAATGCCTCGCCCTGCTTCAGCTCTCGCTGGTCGGGCTGCAGCAGCTGACCAGCACCAATTGTCCGGCACTCCCCAGTGAGATGACCCCAGTACCTCAGTTGAAAATGCAGAAATCTCCAGTCTTCTGTGTCGCTCGCGCTGGGAGTTGGAGACTGGAGCTGTTCCTATTCGGCCATCTTGCTCCGCCCACCCGAGAACTTGATTATTATATGCGCTGAGGTCATTTTATTTAGGTCAAGTCTATTAGGTATTCTCTGGTGTTCCTGTACTTTGATATTTATATATTTCTCACGTTTTAGAAAGTTTTTTACTATTTTCTTTATGTTTGACTGGAAAAAAACAAGTTACTTTTAATGCCATCATCATCATCATCATTATCATCATTATCAACAACAACAAAACAATAAGTACAATAAACAGGAACTGGACACCTCTGCGATGCTTGAGGAAAGCAACAATCTTAAAGAAGATAGAGAATAATTCTGCTTATTAAATGGAAACTTTTCAACAGAAAACAACATATCAATTCAAACCTTTTTACTAATACTTATTGAGACAGCTTATAAGTATCCAAATTATATCTGTCCCAAATGGCTTCTAAATGCTAAGAAATCAAGCAAAATTATTGAATTATCAATTAATATTTATTGCAGGTCTTACATTAGTTTTAGTTCAGTTTTATAATATTGGTTTATGTATTTAATTAGCTGTATAGAGAAAAAGACACATTGAAGTATTTTGTATAATCAATACATATATCTTTATTTATATAGATATAAATCCTTATATAATACATTTATACCCATTTTATATGACTAGAAGTATAATTCTACCATGAAAATAAGCATATATTAATTTTGTTATTTTATTATTTTTTTAAAATTTTTAATATTTGTGGATACCTAGTAGGTATATATATTTATGGAGTACATGAGATGTTTTAATACAGGCATGCAATATGAAATAATCACAACATAAAGAATGGGGTATCCATCCCTCAACCATTTGTTCTTTGTGTTACATACAATCCAACAATAATGTTTTAGTTATTTTAAAATGTATAATCAAGTTATTACTGACTACAGCCACCCTGTTGTGCTATCAAGTACTAGGTCTTACTTATTGTTTCTAACTCTTTTTTGTACCCGTTAACCATCCCACCTCCTGCAGATTCCCATTGCACTTCCCAGCTTCTGGTAATCATCCTTCTACTCGCCATGTCTATAAGTTCAATTGTTTCGATTTTAGATCCCACAAATAAGTGAGACCATGGGACGTTTGTCTTTCTGTGTCTCCCTTATTTCACTTAACATAATGATCTGCAGTTCCATCCGTGTTGTTGCAAATGACAGAATCTCATTCATTTTTATGGCTGAATAGTACTCCATTTTGTATATGTACCACATTTTCTTTATCCATTTATTGGTTGATAGATACTTAGGTTACTTCCAAATCTGAGCTATTGTGAACAGTGCTGCAATAAACATGGAAGTGCCAATTTCTCTTTGATATACGAATTTCCTTTCTTTTGAGTATATACCAGCAGTGGGATTGTTGGATCATATGGTAGCTATATTTTTAGTTTGTTGAAGAACCTCCAATCTGTTCTCCATAGTGGTTACGTGAATTTGCATCCTCACCAACAGTGTACAAGGGTCCCCTTTGCTACATATCCTCACCAACTTTTATTATTGTCCGTCCTTTGGATATAAGCCATTTTAACTGGGGTAAAATGATATCTCATTGCAGTTTTGATTTGCATTTCTGATGATCAATGGTGTTGAGCACCTTTTCATGTGCCTGTTTTCCATTTGTATGTCTTCTGAGAAATGTCTATTCAAATCTTTTGCACATTTTTTATTAGGTTATTAGAATTTTTGCTATACAGTTGTTTGAGCACCTTATATATTGTGCTTATTAATCCCTTGTCAGGTGGATAGTTTGCAAATATTTTCTCCCATTCTGTGGGTTGTCTCTTCACTTTGTTGATTTTATCCTTTGTGCAGAAGCTTTCTAATTTTATGCGATCCCATTTCTCCATTTCTGTTTTGGTTGCCTGTGCTTGTGAGGTGCTCAAACAATTTGTGCCCAAACCGATGTCCTGGAGATTTTCCCTAATGTTTTTGGTAATAGTTTCATAGTTTGAGGTCTTAGATTTAAGTCTTTGATCTATTTCAATTTGATTTTTGTACATGATGAGAGATAGGATTCTAGTTTCATTCCTCTGCATATGGATATCCAGTTTTCCCAGCACTATTTTTTAAAGAGACTGCCTTCCCAAGCGTATGTTCTTGGCACCTTTGTCAACAATGAGTTCACTGTAGGTTTGTAGATTTGTTTCTGGGTTCTCCATTCTTTTCAACTGGTCTATCTGTCCATTTTTTATGCCAGTATTATGCTGTTTTGATTATTATAGTTCTTTAGTGTAACTTGAAGTCAGGTAATGTGATTCCTCCAGTTTTGTTCTTTTTGCTTAGGATAGCTTTGGCTATTCTGGGTCTTTTGTGAATCAATATAAATTTTAGGATTATTTTTGTTTTTTTTATTTCTGTGAAGAATGACATTGGTATTTAATAGGGATTGCAATGAATCTTCAGATTGCTTTGGATAACATAGACATTTTAACAACGTTGATTCTTCTAATCCATGAACATGAATTTTTTTTTTCATTTTTTGGTGTGCTCTTCCATTGTTTTATAGTTTTCATTACTTTTCTGGCTGATGCCTAGATATTTAATTTTATTTGTGGCTATTGAAAATGGTATTACTTTTTTGTTTTCTCTTTCATATTGTCCACTGTTGGCATATAGAAATGCTACTGATTCTTGGATACTGATTTTGTATACTGCAACTTTACTGAATTTGTTTAAAAGTTCTAACAGTTTTCTTGTAGAGTATTTAGTTTTTCCAAATATAAGATCATATCATCAGCAAACAAAGATAACTTACTTCTTCGATTTCAATTTGGATGCCATTCATATCTTTCTCTTGTCTAAATGCTCTAGCTAGGACTTCCGGTACCATGTTGAATTGCAGTGGTGAAAGAGGGAATCCTTGTCATGTTCCATATCTTAGAGGAAAGGCTTTTCATTTTCCCCATTCAGTTTGATACTAGCTGTAGGTCTGCTGTACATGGCTTTTATATGTTGAGGTATGTTCCTTCTATCCCCAGTTTTTTGATGGTTTTTATCATGAAATGATGTTGAAATTTATTGAATGCTTTTTCAGTATTATTTGAAATGGTCATATAGTTTTTGTCCTTCATTCCATTGATATGATGTATCACATTGATTTGCATATGTTGAACCACCTTTTCATCCCAGGGATAAACCCCACTTGGTCCTGATTAATAATCTTTCTAATGTATTGTTGAATTAGTTTGCTAGTGTTTTATTGAGGATTTTTGTATCAATGTTCATCAGGGATTTGGGCCTGTAGTTTTCTTTTATGATATGTCTTTTCTGGTTTTGGTGTCAGGGAAATACTGGCCTTGTAGAATGAGTTTGGAAATCTTCCTTCCTCCTCTATTTTTCAGAGTAGTTTGAGTAGGATTGGTTTTAGTTCTTCCTTAAATGTTTGGTAGAATTCAGCAGTAAAGCCATTGGGTTCCAGGCTTTTCTTTAGTGAGAGACTTTTTATTATGGCTTTGAGCTTGTTACTTGTTATTCATCTGTTCAGGTTTTTTATTTCTTCCTGGTTCAATCTTGGTAAGCTGTATGTGTCTAGTCTAGGAATTTGTCCATTTCTTCTAGATTTTTAAATGTATTGTCATACAGTTTCTCATTGTAGCTACTAATGATCTTTTGAATTTCTATAGTATTAGTTGTAATGTCTTATTTTCCACTTCTGGTTTTATTTATTTGGAGCTTCTGTCTCTTTTTTCTGGTTAGTCTGGTTAAAGGTTTGTCAATTCTGATTAACTTTTCAAAAAAATCAACTTTTGTTTTATTGATTTTTTTGTATTTTCTTTATTTCAATTTCATTTATTTCTGCTCTAATCTTTATTATTTCTTTTCTTCTATTAATTTTGGGTTTGTTTTGCTGTTGCTTTACTAATTATTTAAGATGAATTGTTATCTTGTTTATTTGAAATTTTCCCTCTTTATGATATAGACACTTACAGCTAAAAACTTCCCTCTTAGTAATACTTCTGCTGTATCCCATAGGTTTTGGTATGTTGTGTTTCCATTATCACACATTCCAAGAAATTCTTTAGTTTCCTTCTTAATTTCTTCATTGACCCACTGGTCAGTCAGGAGCATATTGTTTAATTTCCATGTAATTGTATAGTTTCCAAAATTCCTCTTTTTACTAATTTCTAGTTCTATTCCATTGATCAAAGAAAAGGCTTGATAATATTTCATTTTTTTGAGTGTTTTAAGACTAGTTTTTGACCTAACATATGATCCTTCTTGAGAATGATCCATGTGCTGAGGAAAAGAATGTGTACTCTGCAGCCATTGGATGAAATGTTCTTTAAATATCTATTAGTACCATTTGGTCTATAGTGCTGATTAAGTCCAATATTTCTTTGTTGATTTTCTGTCTGGAAGATCTGTCCAATGTTTAAAGTGAGATGTTGAAGTCTCCTGACATTATTGTATTTGGGCATATCTTTCTCTTTAGCTCTAATAATATTTGCTTTATATATCTAGGTACTCCAGTGTTGTGTGCATGTATATTTTGAGTTGTTCTACCCTCTTGCTGAATTTACCCCTTTATCATTATATAGTGACCTTCTTAGTCTTTCTTATAGTTTTTGGTTTAAAATTTATTTTGTCTGATATAAGTATAGCTACTCCTGCTCTTTTGTGGTTTCCATTGGCACGAAATATCTCTTTCTATCCCTTTATTTTCAGTCATGTGTGTCTTTGTAGGTAAAGTGTGTGTCTTGTAGGCAACAGATGAGTTGGTCTTGTTCCATCCATTCAGCCACTCAATGTCTTTTTATTGGTGAGCTTAGTCTAATTACATTCAATGATATTATTGATAAGTAAAGACTTACTCCTGCTATTTTTTTATTTGCTTTTTGGTTGTTTTATGGTCTTCTCTTTCTTTTTTCTTTTCTTGCTGTCTTCCTCTAGTGATGGTGATTTTCTTTGGTGATATGATCGAGTTTCTTGCCTTTTATTTTTCTGTGTATCCTTTATATGATTTTTGGTTTAAGGTTACCATAAGGCTTGCCAACACTATTTTATAATCCATTATTTAAACTTAATAACAACATTATTTATATAAACACACAACCAAGAAAAAAACTAATAAAAACTCTATGCCTTAACTTTGTTCCCCAACTTTTTAACTGTTTGTTGTTTCTATTTGTATCTTGTACTATGTCTTGAAAAGTTGTTGTAGTTATTATTTTTGATTGGTTCATCATTTAGTCTTTCTAGTTAGGATAAAAGTAGTTTACACATCACAGTTACAGTGGTACGATATTTTGTATTTTTCTGTGTACAAAATTCACTATTATGGATGATTTCTTATTGCTCATTAATGTTCTTTTCTTTCTGCTTCAAGTGCTTTTCTTAGCATTTGTTGTAGGACAAGTCTGGTGTTCATGAAATCCTTCAATTTTTCTTTGGGAAAGTCTTTATTTCTCCTTCATGTTTGAGGGATATTTTCATTGGATATACTATTCTAGAGTAAAAGTTTTTTGGTTTTTTTTTTCCTTCAGCACTTTAAATACATCATGCCACTCTCTCCTGGTCTATAAGGTTTCCACTGAAAGACCTGCTGTCAGATGTATTGGAGCTTCATTGTATGTTATTGTTTTCTTTTATCTTGCTGCTTTTAGGACCTTTTCTTTATCCTTGATCTTTGGAAGTTGTTGTTGTTTTTTTTTTTTTTTTTTGGCACATGCCTGCTAAAGAAGGGCGCTTTAAGAAGCATTATATACTGGTTGCTTAACTCACGACTAGATTCTGAGTTGGTGCTTAGAGCTGAAAGAGTCTCATTGGGCCAATTGTCTAATTAAGAAATAAGAAGAAACAAGAGTATTGAATGTTGAATGTTGAGCTTCCTCCTTCCTCCAAACAGAAATGCTATCCGAGGGGCAGATCACGAGGTCAGGAGACCAACACCATCCTGGCCAACATGGTGAAACCCTGTCTCTACTAAAAATACAAAAATCAGCTGGGCGTGGTGGCGGGTGCCCGTAATCCCTGTTACTTGGGAGGCTGAGGCAGGAGAATCGCTTGAACCTGGGAGGTAGAGGTTGCAATGAGCCGAGATCAAGCCACTGCACTCCAGCCCGGCAACAGATTGAGACTTGGTCTTACAAAAAGAATGAGAAATGCTCGCTGAGGATTCCAACCGACTGACCAACTTAAAGGATTATAGTGTGCATCAGATATTTTGCCCAAGATTTTCATCCCAGAGATTCAGTGTAATCAATATTCCAAAGATGGTTATGGTTCATGGAACAGGCTCATATGTACACATTCAGGAGACTAGTGAAAGGAGGCTTCTTGGTGCTTTCTCTCTGCATACAATTGTGACAGCTCTAGGAGTAAATCTGAGTCTTGCAAGTCACTGGATTAAGCAGTAAAACAAAGTTCCATGTCTGACATTCTAGTCTTTGAGGAGGAGAGCCTGTCATTAACTAGCTGCACGACCTTCGGCAAAGCATGCTGTGATTGGACTAAATGACCCAAGGTTCATCTCATGACAATTCTAAAGTTGCCAAACATGTGTCCAAATACAGGACCTGCAAACTTATGTGATGTCAACATCTGATGTCAAGAATTTGGTGGTAGAGGGCAGCATAGAGAGGAACTTAAAACTAGGAACAAAGTTGATTTCACTTATAGTCAAAATTAGGCTTCAGGAACATCATACAAATATGCGTAAATATTTTTCACCTTAATTAAAATGAAACAAACACACTTTCACTCTTCAGGGGCTGCTAGATAGAGCCACATTTTCTACTCCCTTAAAAGACCAACCACAAAATAATGGTCTATATAGCATTTACACTTCCTCACCACTTGGCTTCTTTCCTCACTTCAGTCTGGCTTCTCCTCTACCACTTTCCTGAAATTTCTCTTGTCAAAAATCACCAAAAAACCTCCACATTGCCATATATAATAGACACATTTCAGTTGTCATCTTGACCTCTCAGTAGCATCTGGTGTAGTTGGCCTCCCTGTTTTTCATAAAATACTCTCTTCGGGTTCCCATGACACCATTTACTTCTAATCTTACTGGTCATACTTTCTTTGGCTGATTCCTTTCCTAGTACCCTTTTCCTAACCACCTGTAAGGGTTGGACTTTTTCCAATTTCAGTTTTCAATCTTATTATTGAACACTGTTCTCCTGGTTGGCACATTTTATTGCCCCCAGCTTGGGTCTTATGCCTACCCCATTGATAGTAGTGATTTAAAATCTCCACTAATCTCACATGGAGTGGATAAGAAGTTCCCCTAAAGGAACCAGAAGAGGAACGTGTGAGAAAGCTGCTGGGTGAGCAGCTTTTACTCATTGCCCTCAGATCAGTAGAAAAAATAATTACAGCTTATCCACCCATGGTGCTAACCCCACAGAAAAGTGGCCACAAATGCTGGGTTCACCTCTTTGCATTCTGTTCTCTTCCTAGATGCTTGACCTAAAGTTCTTCCCTTTCTTGTTAGTTCTCTGTTGCCTCAAATAGACTTTTCAATGATGCTTCTTTCTGTTTTTCTTGTTTTAGTGAGACACTGGTCTAAATTACTAATGCACTATTACAAGAACCAATAATTCTGAGAGCAGAATCTTTGTCTCACAAAAAAAAAAAAAAAAAAAAATTGATTAGAGTTCCTGGTATCACAAGTCTCTAATCTGATGGCATATGTCTAGTTATAGACACAAATGCCCTTAGATTCTGATTTTGCTAACCACAGTGTTTTTTAACAAAAAGTCTTTCTTAGACCTGTTAGACATTTTGACAATGAAAGAAAATATTGTTCTGTTTTCAGCATTAAAATCCGTACAACTCTAAGTAGAATCTTGGTTGACTGTCCTAATTTTCTGAAGGCAGGATAGCATTTAATCTGCTAACTAAAACCCATGCTTGATGAATCATAACTAAAGAGTCTGGATCACACAATTTGCAGAGGACAAGTAGTGACTCTATGACAAGTGGTCAAGTTTAGTACCAGAAACCTGCTAGACTTTTTGGATTTTCCAATAAGCCTGGAAAATTCATGGGGAGCATGAGTGTCTTCATTTTGAAATATTTATTTCATCATTTGTTTGGGTGTGAGTGTTATTTCTTTTGACTTGGAAAGCCATCATAATTTATTCAGATAGAGAACCTTTGTGTCCAAAAGTCTTGCCTTCTTAAAGATGAGAGAGAAGCAGCAGCAGAGGAATGTAAGAGTGAATACAAGCCTCTGTTCAGTAGTTCATGGTTGAGATGAGTGAGACACTGAATGTTGAGGCTGTGCCCGTGCTAGTCAAGGCTTCTAAAAAAAAAAAAAAAAAAAAAAAAAAGACTGCCCACAATCAGAGCCACCCACGGACACATGTCCAGGATGCCTGCAAACTAACATAGCTACTACATACCCCAAGCAGAGAAGGGGGCAATACCAGGCTGGCTGTAACTGATAAACAAAAGCTCTCAGGCAAATGTCCTTACATGATTTTATATTCCTTGGTACTTCTGAATGTCCACAGGTCTACCTAGGACCTCCTCTATAAGGCAAACTTTGAGTCCTGCAGTATACCTTTAATATTTGCTGACAAAAGTACCTGTGATCACCTCTTCAGAGCAGAGTTACATAGAGTCTGAATTGAGACACTGTGGTACATCTGTGCTCAGCTCCCAAGGACGCTGGCTTCCACATGCCATATGGGATGACTTTTCCAGAGAACTCTGCCAGTCTTTCACTTCTGAACCAAAATGGTTTGGAAGTGCAGTTGGCCCTCCATATCTACAGGTTCTGCATCTGTAGATTCAACCAACCATGTATCAAAATATTTTTTAAAAAACAATAAAAATACAATTGAAATGCACAAATTTTAAAAATACAGTATAACAACTATTTACATAGCATTTACATGATATTAGATACTTTAAGTAATTTAGAGATGGTTTAAAGTATACAGGAGGATGTGCATGGGTTATATGCAAATGTTTTATGTCAGAGACTCGAGCATCCACAAGTTTTGGTATCCAAAAGGGATCCTTGAAAAAATTGCCCAATAGATACTGGGTAATAACTGTAGTTCTACTTCGGGTATGATGGAGTAGCCTCCTAACACCCCAACCCTTCCACAATGGTGGTAAAGTTCCCAAATTTGGTGAAAGACATACACTTAAAGATTCAGGAATGTGGAGGCATCATATTACCTGACTTCAAACTACACTACAAGGCTATAGTCACCAAAACAGCATGGTACTCATATAAAAATAGGCACATAGACAAATGAAACAGAATAGAGAACCCAGAAATAAAGCCAAATATTTACAGCCAACTGATCTTTGACAAAGCAAACAAAAACATAAAGTGGCAGAAAGGATACCATATTCAACAAATGGTGCTGGGATAATTGGCAAGCCACATGTAGAAGAACAAAACTAGATCCTCATCTCTCACCTCATACAAATATCAGTTCAAGATAGATCAAAGGCTTAAATCTAAAACCTGAAACCATAACCATTCTAGAAGATAGCACTGGAAAAACACTTCTAGAGTTTTGCTTAGGCAAAGAGTTCATGGTCAAGAACCCAAAAGCAAATGCAACAAAAACAAAGATAAATAGATGGGACTTAATTAAACTAAAAAGCTTCTACACAGCAAAAGGAGCAATTAGCAAAGTAAACAGACAACCCACAGAATGGGAGAAAATATTTGCAAACTATGCATCTGACAAAGGACTAATATCCAGTCTACAAGGAACTCAACGAAATCAGCAAGAAAAAAAAAAAGTGGGCTAAAAATATGAATAGACAATTTTCAAAAGAAGATATATAAATGACCAAAAAAATAGGAAAAAATGCTCAATATCACTAATTATCAGGGAAGTGCAAACCAAAACCACAATGAGATACTATCTCACACCAGTCAGAACGGCTATCACTGAAAAGTCAAAAAACAACAGATGCTGGCAAGGTTGTGGAGAAAAAGGAACACTTTTACACTGTTGGTGGGAGTGTAAATTAGTTCAACCATTGTGGAACACAGTGTGGCAATTCCTCAAAGACCTAGAGGCAGAAATTTAACTTGACTCAGCAATCTCACTAGTGGATATATACCCGAAGGAATATAAATCATTCTATTATAAAATATATGCACACGTATGCTCATTGCAGCACTACTCACAATGGCAAAGACATGGAATCAACCTAAATGACCACCAATGATAGATTGGATAAAGAAAATGTGGAGCTGGGCTCGGTGGCTCACGCCTGTATTCCCAGCACTTTGGGAGGCCAAGGAGGGCAGATCACAAGATCAAGAGATCCAGACCATCCTGGTCTACATGGTGAAACTCTCTCTCTACTAAAAATACAAAAAAATTAGCTGGGCATGGTGGTGGGTGTCTGTAGTCCCAGCTACTTGGGAGGCTGAGGCAGGATAATTGCTTGAACCCAGGAGACAGAGGTTGCAGTGAACCAAGATCACGCCATTGCACTCCAGCCTGGTGAAAGAGTGAGACTCCATCAAAAAAAAAAAAGAAAAAAAAAGAAGAAGAAAGAAGCAAGGAAGGAAGGAAGGAAGGAAGGAAAGAAAGAAAGAAAGAAAGAAAGAAAGAAAGAAAGAAAGAGAAAGAGAGAAAGAAAGAAAAGAAAGAAAGAAAGAAAGAAAGAAAGAAAGAAAGAAAGAAAGAAAGAAAGAAAGAAAGAAAGAAAGAAAGAAAAGAAAAGAAAAATGTAGTACATATACACATATGCAGCCATAAAAAAGAATGAGATCATGTCCTTTGCAGGGACACGGATGGAGCTGGAAGCCACTATCCTCAGCAAACTAACACGGGAACAGAAAATCAAATACAGCATGTTCTCACCTATAAGTGGGAGCTGAATGATGGGAAAACATGGACACATCATGGGGAACAACACACACCGGGCCCTGTCAGAGGTATGGTGGGGAGGAGGAAGGAGACCATCAAGAATAGCAAGTGGATGCCGGGTTTAATGCCTAGGTGATGGGATGATCTGTGCAGCAAACCACCATGGTGCACGTTTACCTATGTAAAAACCTGTACATCCTGCACATTTACTCCTAAACTTAAAATAAAAGTTAAAAATTTAAAAAAAATACTGTGATCCCCAAATGCTCAAGGAGACTGATTTGAGCAATAATAAAACTCCAGTCTCCTGCCAAAAAATAAAATAAAATAATAAAATAAAATAAAATAAAATAAGATTCAGGAATTCAGCAAACTCCAAATAAGATAGGAAGAAAACCATGTATAGGATATCATAGTCAAACTGCTGAAAATTAGAGATAAAGGAAAAATCTTGAGAGAAATCAAGGAAAAATGACACATTATATATAAGAGAATAATTTGAAGTATTGCATACATCTCGTATGAAACCATAGAGGCCAGAAGACAGTGGAAAACATCTTTAAAGTGCTGAATGGGGATAAAAATTGTTATCCCATAATTTTATATTTAGAAAAATATACTTCAAGAATTCTAGCAAAACAAAGATGTTTTCAAATAAAAATAAGTTAGGAGAATTTGCCACCTACAGATGTTCTCTACAAGAAATGAAAAAGGGACTGAGCATGGTGGCTCATGCCTGTAATCCCAGGACTTTGGGAAGTCAAGGCAGGTGAATCACCTGTAGTCAGGAGTTCGAGACCAGCCTGGCCAACATGGTGAAACCCCATCTCTACTGAAAATACAAAAATTAGCTGGGCATGGTGGTGTGTGTCTGTAGTCCCAGCTACTCAGGAAGCTGAGGCAGGAGAATTGCTTGAACCCAGGAGGCAGTGAGCTGAGATCACGCCACTGCACTCCAGTCTGGGCAACAGAGTGAGACTCTGTCAAAAAACAAAAACGAAAACAAAAAAAGGAAATGCTAATGCTAAAGGAAGTTCTTCAGAATGAAGAAAATTATACCAGAAGAAAATTAGATTTTCAGAACATAGGAAGAGCATTTAAAATTGTAAATTCATTACTGCAACCCCAAAAGCAAATGCAACAAAATAAAATAAATAAATGGGACCTAATTAAACTAAAAACCTTTTGCACAGCAAAAGAAATAATCAGCAGAGTAAACAGATAACCCACAGTGGGAGAAAATATTCACAAACTATGCATCAGACAAAGGACTAATATCTAGAGTCTACAAGAAACTCAAACAAATCGGCAAGAAACAAAGAAATAATCCCATCAAAAAGCTGGCAAATGACATGAATAGACAATCTCAAAAGTTATAAAAAAAGGCCAACAAACATATGAAAAAATGCTCAACACCACTAATTATCAGGGAAATGCAAATTAAAACCACAGTGAGATATCACCTTACTCCTGCAAGAACAGCCATAATTAAAAAGTAAAAAAAAAAATAGATGTTGACATGAATGTGGTGAAAAGGGAATACTTGTACATTGCTGGTGAGAATGTAAATTAGTACAACCATTATGGAAAACAGTATGGAGATTCCTTAAAAAACTAAAATAGATCTACCATTCGATCCAGCAATCCCGCTACTGAGTAGCCACCCAAAAGAAAAGAAGTTATTCTATGAAAAAAACACAAGCACATGCATGTTTATAGCAGCACAATTTGTAATTGTAAAGATATGGAACCAATCTAAGTGCCCATCGACCAACAAGTGGATAAAGAAAATGTGGTATGTATACACCATGGAATACTACTCGGCCATGAAAAGGAACGAAATAATGTCTTTTGTAGCAACTTGGCTGGAGCTAGAGCCATTATTTTAAGTGAAGTAACTCATGAATGGAAAACCAAATATTGTATGTTCTCACGTATAAGTGGGAGCTAAACTATGATGATGCAAAGGCCTAAGAATGATAACTTGGACTTTGGGGACTTGTGTGGGAAAGGTTGGGAGAGGGTGAGGGATAAAAGACTACATATTGAGTACAGTGTACACTGCTCCAGTGGCAGGTGCATTAAATCTCAGAAATCATCACTAAAGAACTTACCCATGTTATAATACCAAAAAACCACCTGTACCCCAAAAGCTATTAAAACAAACAAATTTTTTAAAACAGTAAATATTTGGATAAATAACAGTCATTTTCCCTCAAGTTGTTTAAAATACATATGTCTTTAAAATGAAAGTTATAACATCACTGTGCCAATTTATAATGTATGAAAATGTAATACAGTTAACAAATACAGTGTAAAAATTATGGGAAATAACTAAAACGATATTGTAAGGTTTTTATGTTTCACAGAAATTATTTTAATACCAATTCTAAGTAGACTATAAACATATGCTGTATGTTACATGAACAGAATTAAAAATTTTAGGGAGATTTTACAAATATTTTGGTCCCAACCATCGTGAGTCCAGAAAAGTCTTCATTATTCCCTTTTTCAGAGTTTTTTGTTTTGTTTTGTTTTGTTTTGTTTTTTTCAGAAAACGGCTCAGAGCCATTAAGCAATGAGCCTGAAGCTACATGGTTAGAAAGAATATAGATCTAAAGAATATAGATCTAAATCGGAATTTTGGGCCCAGCGAGTTCGTCTTTCCTCTCACATAGCCTTTTATTGCCTGAAGTTTATTGTGGATTTTTCTGTAATGTGACTCCATCATCAAAGGTTATTGAAGTCTGTTATGGGTTGAATCGTGTCCCCCCAGTATTCATATGTTGAAGTCCTGATTCCCAGTGTCTCTGAATATGACCTTATTTATCATTGCAGATGACAAATGGCTAAGATGTGATAATATTAAAGCAGGGTGGGTCCCTAATTCAGTATGACCAGGAAAATGTGGACCCAGGCATGCACATAGGGAGAATGCCATGTGAAGTTTGACATTATGCTGCCACAAGCTAAGGAACTACCAAAAGCTAAGAGACAGTGGGGCATGGATCCTTTCTTATTCTCTTATTCTCAAGGTGAGTATGGCCCACCTTGATATTAGACATGTAAGGTCCAGAACTGTAAGATGATAATTTCTGTTGTTTAGACCACTCGGTTTGTGGCACTTTGTTACAGCAGCCTTAGCAAACTGAAATAAATAAATAAATAAATAAATAAATAAATAAATAATAAATAAGTATCCCTTCCCTCTTCCTGTATTCTTGTCCTACTACCATCATTCCATCAATCCTCCCTCTTCCTTTCTTTCTTTCTTTTCTTTCTTTCTTTCTTTCTTCTTCTTTCTTTCTTTCTTTCTTTCCTTTCTTTCTTTCTTTCTTTCTTTCTTTCTCTCTCCTCTCTCTCTCTCTTTTCTCTTTTTCTTTTCTTTTCTTTTCTTTTCTTTTCTTTTCTTTCTTTCTTCCTTCCTTCCTTCCTTCCTTCCTTCCTTCCTTCCTTTCTTCTTTCTTTCCTTCTCTTTTTTTTGGAGGTAGGGTCTTGCTCTGTTGCTCAGGCTGGAGTGCAATGGCACGATCATAGCTCATTAAAACCTTGAACTTTTGTGCTCAAACCAGCCTCCTACCTCAGCCTTCCAAGTAGCTAGGACTACAGGTGCATACCACCATGCCCAGCTAGTTTTGTTGTTTGTTTTTTTCTGGAGAGACCATGTCTTTCTATGTTGCCCAGACTGGTCTCAAACTGCTGGCCTCAATGATCCTCCTGCCTTGGTCTTCCAAAGTGCTGAGACTACAGGCATAAGCCACCATGCCTGGCCCACATCCTCTATTTCTAATGTGCTTCTGAGTGGGCCAGGAAGTCACAGAGCCAGGCTTGTTAAATTTATCTGAAAATACAGAGGATAAATAGGCTCTGAGTGGGAAGATGACAGACTCAGGAATTTAAATTAAGTTTTTGTAAGAGAAGCAAGAAGAGATTAGTATAATCAGGTACTGGTTGACAGAGGCAGACGGTTTAGATTTGAAAGAGTTAGTGACCACCTTTCAGTTAATGATGCCCTATGCTCTCCCAACTACTAAGGCAGAATTGGGACCCATCAAGTGTCTGGAATCCAACTTCTACTTTCTTGTCCTCTCTTGATACTTACTTTTGATAATAAATGTCAGAAAATATTTAGAGTTTGCTCAGAAACTAAAATGCACACATATCAGAAGGAGTATGCATGGAGCCCAAACTTGGAAATTCAGAGACCTGGAGAAACAAGGAGAGAATGTCCCAAAAGGTAATTGTGTGCACACTTGGTTTATTCCTTGAATTCCAAAAACTGTTTGGCCTTATTCACAGAACAGCTTTAATAAGATGGAGATATAACTAAGTCCATTCAGTCACTTCTAAATTAGATTATTTTAACAGATAGATCAATGATTTCTTCTGTAGCAGGTGCTTCCAGTGGTAACCATCAAAATAACTTTGCATGATCAGTAACCATGTCAGTTTTCACTAGCTGCCACTGCTTCAAAAATACTTTGAGCTGATGGAATACCTGTCATCTATGACTTGCATGCTTAGAGAATAATACATACTTAACATCTGTAAATTTTTGGAAGTCTTTTCTCTTGATTAATGAGTTGATGAAATGGTGGCATTAAGACTTTTCATCTGTAAACATAAACATTTGCCATATTTGAGAAAAAAGTCAACAGCAAACATTCTGGGTTTAATATTTGCCCCATATCTCCCTTTTCTTTTGATATATACCACACATCTTCTCCCAACATGTTCTATTGCCTATTCTAACTCACTGCTCTATGTGATGTGTTTCCCAGATCTAAGGTGCTTTTAGATCTGCTTAGTGATGCAATGCTTGTGGTCATGCCAAAGACCATATAGGAGGCAGAGGAGGTGCCTAACGGAGGTCTAGACTAAGTATTCAGAGATTCAGAATTCTAGTCTCTGCATGAACTTGAAGTGAAGTCTTAGGATTGAGGTCTGTGTCCTTGCAGTGAATTTGGGTCACATTAGATATTATATTACTATTTTCCATCTGTTGTCTCAGGTGCTACTGAGATGCTTCCTTTTCCAGGGAAAAGGAAGAGGAACAGGGAAAGACACAGCTGGCTGCCTTCTGCATATAACACAATCATTTACACATCTTAGGTGGAAAAAGTCTACATTCTATTCTTTAAAAAAAGGAGCATGCATGGATTCCTTGGAGACTGTTCAATTTATGATGACATATTTAAAAACCATGGATCTTAATGATCAAGAGTTTGTTTGATTAAGGTTTTAGGATGTTATGACCAAACTTCATTTACAGACTAAAATATAAAATATTTGCCTTGAATGAAACAGACTCATTGACTTAAGATTTTCCAAGGTATCTGTCCTGGAAGGAATGGAAACCTCCCCTCCCTTTATTTAGGCATTATCTTTATTTTATTTTATTTATTTTTTATTTTATTATATTATGACTTTAATAGTTCTAGGGTACATGGCATAAGTGCAGGTTTGTTACATATGTATACTTGGTGCCATGTTGGTGTGCCTGCACCCATCAACTTCGTCAGCACCCAATCAACTCGTCATTTACATCAGGTAAAACTCCCAATGCATCCTCCCCCTTCCCCCTCCCCATGATAGGCCCCGTGTGTGATGTTCCCTTCCCAAGTCCAAGTGATCTCATCCGTTCAGTTCCCACCTATGAGTGAGAACATGTGGTGTTTGGTTTCTGTTCTTGCAATAGTTTGCTGAGAATGATGGTTTCCACTACATCCATGTCCCTACAAAGGACATGAACTCATCCTTTTTATGGCTGCATAATATTCCATAGTGTATATGTGCCACATTTTCTTAATCCAGTCTGTCACTGATGGACATTTGGGTTGGATTCCAAGTCTTTGCTATTGTGAATAGTGCAGCAATAAACTTACGTGTGCATGATCTTATACAGCAATGATTTATAATCCTTTGGGTATATACACAGTAATGGGATGGCTTGGGTCATATGGTACTTTAGTTCTAGATCCTTGAGGAAATCGCCATACTGTTTTCCATAATGGTTTGAATAGTTTACAATCCACCAACAGTGTAAAAAGGGTTCCTAATTCTCCACATCCTCTCCAGCACCTGTGGATTTCCTGACTTTTTAATGATGCCAATTCTAACTGGTGTAAGATGGTAAGTCTCATTGTGGTTTTGATTTGCATTTTCTGATGGCCAGTGATGAATGAGCATTTTTCATGTGTCTGTTGGCTGTATGAATGTCTTCTTTTGAGAAATGTCTGTTCATATCCTTTGCCCACTTTTTGATGGGGTTGTTTGTTTTTTTCTTGAAGAATTTGTTTTGAGTTCTTTGGTAGGTCTGGATATTAGCCCTTTTGTCTGATGAGTAGATTGCAAAATTTTCTCCCGTTCTGTGCATTATCTAATCTCCAATAGCATAGAGAATTAGAGGAACGAGTTTCTTCCAGGGGGAATGTCAGCATCCCTGAAAGCCTCTCCACATATGTACTCTCCTCACACTAGGTTATTATGATTCTTTGAGGCAAGGCAAAGCAGCTCCTCAAAGAAGGGCTGTATTGCCAATTTAAGTCGTCACTAGCCCCATAAGTCTGTGTTTCTTAACTTTGCATAGTTATCATTCTGGATCTCTTTCATTCCCCTTCTGAACCACTTTCTACATTTTGCCCCCTTTCCCAATAGGTTGATGTCTGTGGATTACCTTAGTAGATTCTCTTGAGTTCTAGTTGGGTTTGACCAATGGGATTTCCTGGAGATTAGATTTCTGGAGGGAGAACAGACAAGGGAGGCAAGATGGGCAGGAGTCATGCAGGACCTTGTGGGCCATGAGAATAACTTTGGGTTTTAGTGTAACATAATGTTAAGTTGTGGTATAATTTCAAGTTAGGGAGCTAATGATCTCACTTGCATATGACAAAGATCACCCTAGTGCTGAATCTGGCTGAGTGAGGGAGCCAGTAACAATGGTGGCTGGCAGGCCTCTACGCATTCCCCTCCTTCATAATTCAAAATGCCTCCCTTCCTAGTGCAGTGCTTGTGTCTCTTACAAGGAGAAGGTGAAAGCTCTGGGCAGTGGTAATTCAAGGATAATGGTCACCTGAGAAACTTGGGAAAGATGCTAGAAAGGATGGGTCAAACTTAGATTGCAACACCTATTCTTCTCCTCTTCATCTTGAGATGCTCCTCCCTCCTGACCCATTTCTTAACTCAGCTAGAGTTGTTCAAATTAATATTTAGGCTTACTATTTTTCTCCTGGGTCATATTGTTAACTTATAGTTAATTTATAAGCCAAGTTAATTTATAAGGCAAAATAACCCAATGTCAAAGAAATACAAGCACTCCTAAAGAAAATCACGCAAATGAACTATACTAAAGGAGGCCAAATTGAAGGCCCATGTGGAGTAAAATTTAAAGTATGTTTAATACATATCCTCAGAGTGATAAGAAAGAGTTTTTGAAACAAGAAGCTCAAATAAACTGTTACAGAAAAGAATCAATTAGAAAAAATGAGGATGAATTTTAAAAATTGTCTCAAATCTGGTCTAAGATAAAACTACTTTGTGTAATATAATTAAAAATTTCCTTCTGGGGAGAAATTAGCATTCTCCAAAAAATGCTCAAGCAATTTGCGTATAAACTTGAATGTGATTAAGACATCTTCTGGGAAAATAGTGATTCATCCTCACTCAATACGGGTTTGCCACCTTGTGTCCAAAGTCTTCATCAGCACCGCTATCTATCTAAGACTTATGGAAGGCTTGATCTGGCTTAGTATCTCACATTTCATTGCCTGTGATCAAGACATCCATTTGACAGAGAGACCATGAGCATGTGATAAGAGAGTTCACTGCTCTTACCATCATCCAGAAGCAGATTACATTTTAAAAAAGGTTTAACTAAGGTGCCACTTTAAAGATACAACTTAGGAGGTTAGGGCCATGTCTTCTGGGATATGGTATATGCATTGAATCGATACATACATAATACTGTCTTCCTAATAGTCTGAAAATATGGATCTGGAAACCAATGGATGGAAGTAGAATTAGTCCTTCTAACTATTGCTCTCAATTACCCAATCATGAAATGTATGCTTCGCATTCCCACAACCTTAGACTTTCCTGGTAAAATGTCCTGGTTCCCAGAGGGAGAATGCTTTCTCACAAGGACAGACATAGTAAGAGTTTCACCAAACTGGAAGCCAAAGATAAAGAACGAAGTTTCTGTGCAGACAGAGTTCATCAATTCTCATTACCACAAGGAGCTAATACACAATGGAAGCATACACAATAGAATGCCTAGAACCCAGGGAATTCACTGGGTATGGTAGCTCATGTCCAAATATGCCCTCCCCTTGAAGAGCCTTTTCCTGCAATATTCACACCCATGTGTAGTCTCTTCCCATGTTAAACATGGACCAGCACTGTGTAACATATAGAGTACAACGGAAGTAACACTGCATGACTTTGAAGAGTAGGTCATAAAAAGTCTTATAGCTTCTGGAACACTGGTTCTTAGAACCTGAGTCCCCATCTAAGAAGCCCTACTACCCTGCTAGAGATCATATAAAGAGGCCCTGAAACAACGTGGAGAGAAAAAACAGCCCAATGGAACTGAGCATTTCACATGTCCCCAACAAGTCACCGTTCGTGAGTGAGGCTGTCTTAGACCCTCAAAATAAACTCAGCCACCAGCTGAAGACTGCCAAGTGACCCTAGTTGATATCACATGGAAAAGAAGAATTTCTGAGCCTAATTCTGACAAAATTTTTGATCCACAGATAAATGTGCCAAAATAAAGGTTATATTGTTTTAAACCATTAAGTTTTGAGACAGTATGTTACACAACAGTAAGTAATTGGAATACTGGGACATCTCTTGATGTTTCCATTAGTATCTGGTGATAGTAGCAAATGGGCAGTTGTGAAAAACCACAGCCTAAGTGTCACAACCATGATCTGACAACAGAAAAACAACTAAGGGTTGAGACTCTTCTGAGATAAAAGTTGAAATAACTCCATCAGACAAGCAACTGAGATCATTCCAAATGCTGTCTGCTAGGAAAGTCTAACCTGAGTGGTGGAGGAGGGGAGTGATGAATAATATAAATCCTGACATCTGGACCATTTGCCACAACAGAAGCGATAACTTGTTTCACTAACCCTCTTGCCTTAAGTCTTTCCAGAGATTCTGACTTGCTTCAATCTCAGAGGGACTCTCTGAAGTTTGGACTTCTACTTCCCCTCAAAGGAAGGCAGTGTGGACATCTTTTTCCTATTGTATTTAAGAGTGGCCAGATATAATGGGAGATTATCGTATATCTGAGAAGGATAAACTATATCAGATGCTTCCTGTGTACCACTTCATATTCCTTTAGCCTCATCTGTCTTCAGGGGAATTAGCCATTTGTTCTATTTCCTGTTGCCTCTGTAGACATCAACTCTAGGTGGACTTTTAAAACTTCTTGCAGGCAAAAGTCAAGCCACAAAGTCCTAGCTTATGCCCACACTATCACTTGCTGCTTCCTACCCCAGAACTTCCCGGTTGACACTAAAGTATAAAACATCACAGGCGATGCTCAGTACCCACACATGCCAATTCAAAAGTGCAGAGAAATTTATGTGCACTGAGACAAATCTTGGACCAGTGGGAGATAGTAGCCAGTATATAAATAATTTTTCCTTCATCCTCCAGATACACTAAAATAACTTTAATATGGATTATCACAATAAAGGCACATGAGGATGAATAATTTGTCATGTTTAGTGCCAAGCAATGGCCAATTTGGTGTTGCTTTATTGTATCATCTCTCTTCCTTCCTATGCTTTACGTTCACTACTGCCCCCTGGTGTACTGAAGAAAGAGAACACAAACCTCTGCCTCAGACTCGCTTTCCAGAAACCCAGGCTAAGACAAAGTAAAGAATATATGGATATACTATGTCAAATGGGTAGCCACAAAAGTTTGAGTTAAAACTACAGGTGATGTCAATATGGCAGATGAAAGAATAGACAAGAGGAAAGTGAGAGGGCTGAGGTTTCATCTGGTTCAGATGGAAGATTTGGTATTGATAATCCTCAAAAATTGATAGAAAAAAACATGATTATGAGTCTTAATAAATTACAGTAAACCTCAAGAATAATTAAAATTATATACCTACTTCTCAGCAGAAAATAATATCTAGCCAATGTAAATGGAGGGGAAATTTAAAATTACGAAATAAAGTGTAGTAAATTGTTTCAAGTAGTGATTATGTTTATCTTTATGCATGGTCAGTGCTTTCTGGGAAATTTTTACTAAGATCTGGGTTAAAACTTTGGAATTTAAAAGATAATTGAGTGGAGATTTACAACCTGAGAGGTATGTGTTACATTTCAGAAAGGCAATGAAACCCAGGAGCATGAAGACATCACAGGGGTTGTAATTCAGAGATACTTGTCTTATCTTCCCCCTGGAAACATTTACTTACCTTCCAAATAGTAAAAACTCTTTGGATACATTTTCTTTTCCTCCAAACTTTGGAGGATGCTTTCCTTTACTTGCATTTGAGATCAATTCCTTCTCAAAGAGAAAGGGGAAAAGCTGTCTCTCTCCTATATAAACCCAAGATTTATATTTTGTGGATTCTTCACTTATATACAGATCCCAGTATGTAGAGAATGACATCTAACTCTTACCACATCACCCTGGGGGGAAGAATCTGGGAAAAAATGAAATTGAGGTAGTTACAGCTATGAATAAGTAATAATCTGTCCCTGCTAGAGAAAGCACATATCTCCCTGTCAGGATAATATAAATACATACAAAATATTGAAAACTTATCAATAACATATATAAATTAAGATAGCAACAATAAGTTCTAATATAACAGCATAGTAACAATCATTATAATACATATAAAAGATGAAACCTAATAGTCACCTAAGTATAATTTAATGTAAATAAAACTCAGTTTTGCTATATATTTTTATTTTTCTTTATCTTTTTTTTTTCTTTTTTTTGAGATGGAGTCTCATTCTGTCATCCAAGTTGGAGTGCAGTGGCATGGTATCGGTTCACTGCAACCTCCGACTCCCTGGTTCAAGCGATTCTCCTGCCTTAGCTTCCGGAGTTGCTGGGATTACAGGCACCCGCCATCATGCCCAGCTAATTTTTGTATTTTTAGTAGAGATGTGGTTTCACCATGTTGGCCAGGATGGTCTCGATCTCCTGACCTCAAGATCCACCTGGCTCAGCCTCCCAAAGTGCTGGGATTACAGGCGTGAGCCACCGTGGCCATGCTATATATTTTTCTATGACACATACTATAATGGCATTTACTTTTAATGGACATTTGAGTTGTTAAAACAATTCTGCTATTATAATTATAAAGAGTGAAGCTATTATCATCTTTTAGTCAAATCCTTTCACATAGTCTTAATTTTAGTCCGTGCTCTTTCCACTGTACCATGTTGCCAAATGTGTATCTCACATATATATAGCACTATAGGTGCTAATAAGGAAATATGCTCAAGACACAGTGTTAAGTGATAAAAACATGTTTCAGAACAGTATGTATATTAAATCCTGCATCTGTTAAATATATTTATATATCTTCATATAAGCACAGAATATTTCTGAAGTAACACTTTAGATTAGTTACTTCTGGGGAGTGATTCTTGAGTATCCAAGGTAAAAGGAAGGAAACTTCATTTTACACACTTTTGTACAGTTATGCTTTTGCCTCTTGTTTATACTGCTTTTACGATAACTCATTGGAAATTATTTAAGAAGAACTAATGGCCACAAATACTAGTAGTATTAGAAGCAGTAGTAGTAGCAATATCATTACAACCATCAACATTTGTAAAAATTATGAGGTGTGAAAAGCAATAATCACAAGGCAATTGGTGGCTCTCTTTCCCTTTCTTTAAGAGTTTTGTAAAACTCTGTTACTTCTCTAGTCTCTTGGCAAGAGTGCTGTGTGTCTTCAAGCTTGGGCTACAGAACTAAGTTAACCTGGCCAGAGGATATCTTCCTCCTCTCAACTCTGCATCCCCCAAGCCTATCTGAGCCCAGAAAAGATCAAACTATTATTTAAACCACCCATATAATTTGAGAAATGTATTTCTTCCAATGCTGTATCATTACTTTTGAACGATTTCCTATTCTTTATACATATGGACATTATTCATTCTAAAAGTTGGTAAGGTAAGGGGTTAGCTGAGAGTGGACAATGTGGGGTGACTCATGTGAGACCATCCCCTTCAAAAAAATGATACCTTGCATTTAGTTCTTAAACATTTATTTCCAGTCCCCATTTATGAATTTTCTGTGCATTATCTAGATGACCTTTTACATACAGCTGATATCTGAAGTTTCTACCCAGATCATCTTTACCAGGTTGACCTCAAAGGGAGAATCTAAAGAACCTCCTTCCCCTACAGCCATACTTTTCCCCTTACATACACAAAAGGATGCATGTTGTACCAACTGTGACCTTTACCTGCAGGTTTCAGGCAGTTATTTGATTTTCTGTTCAAGGAGAGCATTGTGACCCTGGCAACAGATACCATGGTGCAGATGGCAGATCTAATATCCAAAGTCTGTTTGATGGGGACACATACTAACACTGCAAGCAGAAGCACCATTTTTTCATACTTTAACAGGACTCGAAATTGAGCTGCTCTGCAAAGAAGAATCTTCCTCTTTCCTGGACACAATGGGACTACCAGGGGCATATCAGGTTTATCAGCTCTTCTCTTCATCACCCCCAAATCTAGCTGGAGTTCAACCTTTAATCTCCTCCTAAGTCACAGAATCCAGAGAGCTAGCATCCAAAATACTGAGGATAACATACCATGGTCTCACACCAGGACAGTGAGCTGTAGGTAAGTTAGTCAAATGTAGGAGCTTCTGTGGTTAGGTAACTTTGTCTCTCTTATCAGTACCTCATGGAACTTAGAAATTTGGTCTAGTACTGAGGAGACTTGGATTGGAGTATCAGTATCACACTAGCTGTGTGAATGTGAGTGTGTTGATATGTCTCTCTTAACATTCTTGTATTGCAGCATTTTATCTAAGTCAAGTCTAAAATGGAGTATTAAAATATGAAAATATGTACATCTCAAGATTGATGAAATAATGATAGATATGGTAGGCTAAATCCCATAACAGGTAACTTCCAAATCTCAGAAGCATAACACAGTAGATTATTTCTTGTTCATATAACTCAGTAATTCAGTGATTCATGGTCTATGCTCTTTCCATGGTGCAGCTCCATCCTCATGCAGATCCTCAGACCCCGCCCCATTCAGCTAAGACATGTACAATTTCTGCTCACCTTTGGTTGGCTAGAACTAGTCATGTGACCATGCCAAACTGCCAGCGAGTCTGAGAAATGTAGTCTTACTCTGTGCTTTGGAGAGAAAGGAGAGATTGTGGCGAATACTTAGTTGTCACCACTACAGTCTGGCACTCTATCAAATCCCAATTGATTTTTCTTCCCACATAGAGAACACCTTTCAACCTCTTACTCAAGAAAGGCCACCAAAGTCCCATCATGACCATGAGGACAGCTCAAAGTCCATGATCTCAGGGTAATGTGAAGTTCTTCCTATCAGTCCCATTCTTTCAGGATTATGGCACCTAACATCTAGTACAGCAGAGACACTGGTTTCAGATTCTATGTGAGACACCCAGATATCTTTCTTCAGAAGACTCAGAAGTGTCTTAGGAGAGGGAAGAATCTAGAAAATGGATTGGAGTCTTGGATATACAACTGGCAGCTCTAAATCATTTATCCATTAAAATTCCCATGACCTCAACTATAGTCCCATGCTGGTGAGGATTTGGGATCAGGCAACATAATCAAAAATGAAAGTGAAGAAGGGGTTGTCAAGTGACTTCTTTTTCTCTTGTAACTCCCCTATTCTGAGAATCAATCAAATGACTTTCTTGAGGTCACAGGGGCAGATAAAAACCTTCCAGACCTTTTCAACTCCTCATATATCCCTTTCTTTTTTCCATCCAGCATCACCACTCATACTCTTCAGTGATCTTCTAAACACATACATTCTCCTTGCTGAGCCGACCAAACACTTCTTTTCCATAGAGCCCTCCATGACAGATAACAACAGGCTGCAACCCTGTGTAATGTCAATGTCCATGTGTAAATGTGTGTGTGTGTGTGTGTGTGGTGTGTGTGCATGCTTCATTCCATGCTCCTAATGGGTAGGAGCATGATTGTGCCATCTCTATGGCACCCTCTTTCTATCTTCCTGCCCTCGTAATGCACTGAGGATTGGGTCAATGCCTTACTTTGCCTGGTACCTAGTGCAGGATCTATTTACATAGGCATTCCATAAAGAAGAATCAGCAGTATCTCCAAGGGCAAAGAGGGCTCTACTTTCTCAGAAACGGGAGACTGGGAATGTCCTAGTCCCACTTCTTTCCATGTGTTATGTGACCTTGGGAAATTCCCTTCCCTTGTCTGAGCATTAGTGTTTGTTTTGCTTTTTACTTTAAAAATGAGAAAATTTGACACAATTAATTTGAAAATATATTTCATGTGGAATATACTATGACCCTATAATTAGGTTCAAGTGACCCATTAAAAAATGGGTTGGCTGTTTTTCATTTTTACAACTTTTACTCTTGGAGTCTAGAAAGCTCTTTTCCAGATCTTGTAGACTTCAGTTTCACCTCTAATTAGATATCCACACCATCCCGCCTGATTACTCCCATCCTTTCTGATTACTACTCCTAATACAGTCATGCTTACAGGCGCACACATACACACTCACAACTCTGTTGTTCTCTCTAGAACAGTTGGCCTAGCTGTCTTGTGGTTTTTCTGAAAACAACTTCTGAAACTCTGTGGAAAAGAGTAACATTTCATTAAGTGCCTATTACATAAGAGGCACTTTGCATTTACCCCAGTTAATCCCCATAATTTTCAAAGCTAGGTATTATTATTTCCGTTGCTACATATGAAGATATTGGTGCTCAAAGAAATTAAACTTTTTGTTAGCACTAATTCTGGATAGAAGTGAGATTCGACCTCAGGTTTATCTGATTTCATAGCCCTGCTGCCTTCTGACAGTTTGTTGGTGTTAGAAGTTTTAGGCTTTCTGTCTCTCATTAGATCACAGAACACATATTGACTCAAAGAAAATTATCCTTCAGAAAAGTTTAGGTTATCCTTGTTTCTTGCTCAGTTCAAACCATGGGCACTGAGACTGAATCTGGGCCCTAGTGATACTAGACAAGGAAAAGTTAAAATATATTATTCTTCATAGGTTTCTATGAGAACAAATAAGAGGTTACTTTCTAAGGCTGATTGCCACATAGTTTTCTGTTGGCTAGTGCAATGGAAACAGACTTGAGCTAGTGGAGCTTTTTTTTATTGCGCATGTTGTCATAGATATGGTGAGTGAGAGAGTGTGGCTCACATAAAAATGTGGTCTAGTAATAGGAGAGCTATACTGTTCTCACTAAGAAGGGAAAAGTGAGACTGTAGAAAATATTTGATTGAGAATATGAATTAAAGTCCACACATGAAAATAAACACTCTTGTTTTTACAAACACACCTTTTCCGCCTACTCTGAATTAGCTGCTATTTATTTATTTTGTTTTCAGTGTGAGTATTTATTTATTTTGCTTCAGGGTGAGTAGCAAAGATACTAAACAGATTTCTCTCATTTTGCAGAAAAGCAAACTAAAGCCACCAAATATAATGACTTATTTACGAAACGAATGTCTTACTTAGACCAATATACTTTGAGAAAATTTTATATTTGAAAAGAATTACTCTGACTGCCATATAGTCCTTTTATTAAATGAAATTTATCATTTTCTTGAGAAAACAATGTATACTTATTAATATAATTTATATTAATGATACATGTTAAAAATAGAAAATGAAACAGCAAAAAAATGAGAAAACCTCGCTTCGCCTCCACTCCCAATCAACAAAGGATTTAATCTTTTGACATTCCTGGCTTTTTTCTATCTTTTTAAGCTAATATGTGAAGATTTTACACAGTTTGGTATTTTCTCAAATACAGTTATAAATATACAACATAATCACTTGCTTTTTTTTCACATGTTATAAATATGCCTCCATGCTTTTACAGCTTTGGTAAGCACATTTTAAAAATAAGGGTACTTTATATTAATTTAGCATATTCAGCAGTTTTCAAAACTTATTTTAAAATTTTTTTATTAAGGTAAGATTTATATACAAAAAAGTCACCCTATTTAGTATGCAATTCTGAGTTTTGACAAGTACATATATGACAAATGCATGGCAAATGCAACCATCACCATAATCAATACATAATCTATCACCAAAGTTACCTTGTGCCCTTTTATAGTCAAATTTTCCCCTAACCCAACTTCTGGAAACCATTAATCTGCATTTTGTCTCTGTAGTTTTGCCTATTCCAGAATGGCATGTAGAGGGAATCAAACAGTATATAGCTTTTTTACTCTAGCTGCCTTTACTTAACTGAAGGAATTTAAGATTCACCCCTGTTGCTGCATGTATTCATGTTCTCTTTTTATTTTTGAATAGTATTCCATTGTATGGCTGTACCACATTTTGTTTATCCATTCCCCAGCTGAAGGACATTTAGGTTGTTTCCAGTTTGGGGAGCTTATGAACAAAGCTACCATAAACATTCGTGCACAGGTTTCTGTGTGAAAATAAGTTTTCATATCTCCCAGATCATATGGCAAGCATATGTTTTTGTTTTTGTTTTATGAGACGGAGTCTTGCTCTGTTGCCCAGGCTGGAGTGCAGTGGCACAATCTCGGCTTACTGCAACCTCCACTTCCTGGGATCAAGCAATTCTCCTGCCTCAGCCTCCTGAGTAGCTGGGATTACAGGCGTGTGCCACCACTTCCAGCTAATTTTTGTATCTTTAGTAGAGATGGGGTTTCATCATGTTGGCCCGGATGGTCTCAAACTCCTGACCTCGGGTAATCTGCCACCTCAGCCTCCTAAAGTGCTGGGATTACAGGTGTGAGCCACCGCGCCCAGCCACAATCATATGTTTACAAGAAATTGCAAATCTGTTTCCAGAGTAATTGTGTATCATTTTGCATTCCCACCTGCAAAGTTCGAGAGTTCCAGTTGCTCTGCCTCTTCATCAGTGCTTGGTAGTGTCATTTTTCCCCATTTTAATCATTCTAATAAATATGCACTGGTATTCATTATGGTTTTAATTTGCATTTCCCTAATAACTAATGATGTTGACTGCCTTTTTACATAATGCCTTATGAGTTTGGCAAGTACAGCTATAATTCTAATATTTTCAAATTTTTGAACATGTATTTACGGTATTAACTATTAACAGTAACATAATATACATCTTTCTTCATAAATGGACCAAAAGACATACAACAGTTTGATGAAATTAAGTTAGTTGTATCAAATTTTATTTTCATTGAAAATATACAAGAAGAGTAGAGCACTGGCTTCAATATTACATCTTAAAAATTTTCTTACTCCCATACAATAATAATGGGAGACTTCAACACTCCACTGTCAACATTAGACAGATCAACGAGACAGAAAGTTAACAAGGATATCCAGGAATTGAACTCATCTCTGCACCAAGCAGACCTAATAAGCATCTATAGAACTTTCCACCCCAAATCAACAGAATATACAGTCTTCTCAGCACCACATCACACTTATTCCAAAATTGACCACATAATTGGAAGTAAAGCACTCCTCAGCAAATGTACAAGAACAGAAATTATAACAAACTGTCTCTCAGACCACAGTGCAATCAAACTAGAACTCAGGACTAAGAAACTCAATCAAAC
>NW_016813612.1:1116964-1121518 GCF_001698545.2 Rhinopithecus bieti
AATGCAGCCATAAAAAAGGATGAGTTTGCGTCCTTTGTAGGGACATGGATGCAGCTGGAAACCATCATTCTTAGCAAACTATCACAAGAACAGAAAACCAAACACCGCATGTTCTCACTCATAGGTGGGAACTGAACAATGACATCACTTGGACTCGGGAAGGGGAACATCACACATTGGTGCCTTTCATGGGGAGGGGGGAGTGGGGAGGGATTGCATTGGGAGTTATACCTGATGTAAATGACGAGTTGATGGGTGCTGACGAGTTGATGGGTGCAGCACACCAACATGGCACAAGTATACATATGTACAAACCTGCACGTTATGCACATGTACCCTAGAACTTAAAGTATAATAATAATAATAAAAAAAAACCACCTACCACCC
The DNA here is from genome assembly GCF_001698545.2 of Rhinopithecus bieti. Classification (NCBI taxonomy): domain Eukaryota; kingdom Metazoa; phylum Chordata; class Mammalia; order Primates; family Cercopithecidae; genus Rhinopithecus; species Rhinopithecus bieti. The sequence goes on from NW_016813612.1 coordinate 1,117,352, forward strand.
TCAAAAAAAAAAAAAAAAATAAGAAAATCCCTCATTCATCTATCAGAGGACTTCAACACTGGAAGAGGCCTAGTTCAACCTCTTCACTGTGGGAACTGGGGCCCATTGAGAGGAAGGAACTTGTTCCAAGTTACCTAGAGAGTCACCATCAGGGAAGCACATACTCAGGTTGCCTCCCTTTACCACAGGCAGAAATGATCACTTTTCTCTCTCATGTTAGGCACTTGAAAATATGTTGTTATTAAATTGACCCCCAGCTTGAGCTCTAAGCTAAGTGTCCTGGTGGCTTAATCCTATTAAATCCTTCTGGTTTTTTCCCATTGCTTAACTGAACATTGCTGATTAAGAATGAGTATATGGCTCTCCTCCTTCCTGCTGTCTTTTGCATGGACAGTCTATTAGTTACAGCAAGGATTCCCAACCCCCAGGCTGTGGATGGGTTCTGGTCCATGGCCTGTTAGGAACCCCGGCCGCACAGCAGGAGGTGAGTGGCGGTTGAGTGAGTGAAGCTTCATTGATCTTTACAACCGCTCCCTACTGCTTGCATTACTGCCTGAGCTCCAGATCAGCTGTGGCATTAGATTCTCACGGGAGTGCAAACACTGTGGTGAACTGCACATTCGAGGGATGTAGGTTGCAAGCTCCTTATGAGAATCTAATGCCTGATGATCTGTCACTGTCTCCCATCACCCCAAGATGGGACCATCTAGTTATAGGAAAACAAGCTCAGGGCTCCTACTGCTTTACATTATGGTGAGTTGTATAATCATTTTATTATATATTACAATGTAATAATAATAGAAATAAAGTGCGTAATAAATGTAAAAAAAAAATTTCTTAACAGCTCTTTGAGATAATTCACATACCATGTAATTCGCTTATTTAAGGTGTACAGTTCAGAAACTCTTAATTGATAAAGTTGTGTATCCATTACCAAATTCAATTTTAGGACATTTTCATTATTCTCCCTCTAAAAAAAATCTTCATATTTCTTAGCTGTCAACACCCCATTCCACACTTCATCCTCCTCAGACTTAGGCAACCACTAATCTGCTTTCTGTCTCTACCGATTCGCCTGTTCTGGAGATTTTACATAAATGTGATCATGGTTCTTTGTGACTGGCTTTTTTCACTTAGCATAATGTTTTCAACATTCATCCATGTTTTAGCCTGCATCAGTATTTCATTTCTTTTCATTGTTGAATAATATACCATTGTACGGATATCACATTTTATTTATCCATTCATTATTTAATGGACATTTGGATGCTTCTACTTGTTACTATGAAAAATACAGCCATGAATATTTGTGTATAACTGTTTGTGTAGACATGTTCTTACTTCCCTTGGACATATAACTAAGAGTAAAATTTCTGGATCATTTTCCAACTCTATGTTTAACCATTTCAAGAACTACTAGACTGTTTTCCAAAGTGGCTGCACCATTTTACATTCCCATCAGCAATGTATGAATGTTTCAATTTCTCCATATTCTTGTCAATATTTTTTATTATCTGACTTTTTCATTATAATTATCCGAGTAGGTGTGAGATAGTGTCTCTGCGGCTTTGATTTGTATTTCCCTTTGAGTTAGTAATTTTAAGTGTATTTTCATGTGCTTATTAGGCATTTGTGTATCTTCATTGGAGAACTGTGTATTCAAATGTATTGCCCATTTTAATTGGATAATTTGTCTTTTATTATTGATTTGCAAGGATTTGTTATACATTCTAGATATAAGTCCCACATCTGATATGTGATTTACAAAATTTCTCTTATTTAGGTTGTCTTTTCACTTTCTTGATGGTGTCCTTTGAAGCACAAGTTTTAAATTTTGTTGATATCTAACTTATTTATTCTTTTTTCTGTTGCTTGTGCTATGTTTCTTCGAAGAGCTTCAAAGTTTTAGCACTTATGTTTAGGTTTTTGATCCATTTTGAGTGTTTTTTAAAAATATGGTGTGAGGTAGAGTGTCCACCTTTTTTCTTTGCATGTAAACAGTAGATTCAACACTTTTTTTGCCCACCTGAATCTTTGCTAATTTTACCAATAAAAAATATTATGTCAAATGTAGTTTCACTTTTACTTTAGTTGCTAAGAAAATTGAACATCCATATTTTCAAGGTAAGAGCGAGTGTTGACCTCCCCAGATGTTGATATTCATAAATGGATTGCTAGGCTAGATTTATCAGGAAAGAATTATCTCATGTAGAGGGTAGTGGGAATTTGGACTAGGTGATACGAAGGCACACCTCATCTTAGGTATAAAATGAGCAAATAAAGTACTTCCCTCATCTTATGTTTTCTGGGGAAAAAAAAAAAAACTGGGAGTAAAACTAGCAGAATAAATCACTCAGGCCCACATTCTATATTATTTGACCATTCAATCCAGTTCAGAGTATATTTACTAAATTTTGACTATGTGCCAGGCAGTATACTCAGGACTGGGATTCAGTAGAAGACTCCAGGAACTCACACTTTAACAGGAAGACAAACAAATAAGCAATTACATTCTAGTATGCAACATTCTCTAATGGGGGTAACTAACAGGTTCTAGTGATCCTAATAGTAGAGACATCTAGGTCTGGTAAACAGGCCCTCATAAATGAGATTAGTGCACTTATCAAAGAGACCCCAGAGAGATGTCTCAGCCATTCCATCATGTGAGGTTACAGCAAAAAGATGGCCATTTATGAGCAAGTGTTCCCTTACAAGACACTGAATCTGTCAGCACCTTTATTTTGGACTCCCCAGCCTCCAGAACTGTGAGAAATAAATTTCTGTTATTTATAAACTACCCAGGCTATGGTATTCTATCAGAGCAACTCAAACCCACAAAAAAAGTGGGCCTGTTCCTGGAATTGTTACTTTGTTCCACTGGTCTATTTGCCTATCTTTGTAGAAATACCATATTACTTTATCAGTGTAGTGTTTTAATAAAAATTGATAGGTGGGGATTCCTCTACCTTTGTTCTTTTTTGAGATATTCGTGTTCTTTTGAATTTTGATATACACTTTTTGGAATACACTTACCAATTTCCAAAATGAAACAGTCTTTCATTTTATATGAGATTACTTATCCATTCTGACACCAACACATACCTAGACATACAAGAAAGTTAAATTCCCCTGGACCAACTCTTAACCAGTGGCGGATGGAAGCCAGCAGATAACTATTTTCCTCTTCCATTTCTTGTGGAGTCTATTCTGAGGTAATGTCTACTTGTCTCAGAATATTATCAGCAGAGCAGAGCCCCAGTTGTTCATAGTATCAATCAACTTAATATGGTACATTTGAATTTGCTTTCCATTCTTCCTTGTTTCATTTTTCCAAGCAGCCTACTCCTGTTCCCTAGGGTCACTTCCCAAAATAAATTTAAAAGGCCTAGTCTGAGGCTATGCTATTCAACACAACTTAGAACAGGTGGTCCCCAACTTGCAATGGTTTGACTTAATGATTTTTGAACTTTACAATGTTGTGTGACACTCATTCAGTAGAAAACATACTTCCGGTACCATACAGCCACTCTGTTTTTTACTTTCAGTACAGTATTCAATAAATTACATTAGAAATTCAACACTTTGCTATAAAATAAACTTTGTGTTTGGTGATTTTGCCCAATTGTAGGGTAGTGTAAGTGTTCTGAGCATGTTTAAGGTAGGCTAGGCTAAGCTATGATGTTCAGTAGGTTTGGTGTATTAAATGCATTTTTGAGAGACTGGGGGATCATGGCAGACAGAAGGCAGGACTAGATTGCAGTTCCGGACAGAGCAACATGCAGAGGCTTGCATTGTGAATTTTAGCTCCCAGATCGGCTGCAAGAACAAACCAGCAATCCCAAGAGGACTTACAGGACCTCTGAAAAAAGTGGACTGCTCCAGAAGGACCCGGGAGACACCGCAAATACTGTGAATGTCCAAATGCAGAAGTGAGAAAGGGAGACCCTCCTCTCCCAAACACACACCCCCACTGGAGAAGCTGAAGATCTGTTTGTGGGAGAAGTTTCTGACTTTTACCTGGAGCTGAGTCAAGTTAGAGAGCTGAGTGAAATACAGGGGTAGAGAAAGCAGCAGAAGGGCCCTGGGAGCTTGCTGGTTCCCCAGGCAGCCCATTCCTGCCCAGCACCACAGGGATCCATTGGGAAGGTGGCCAGAGGGGCGGGGGGG